>NC_050516.1:32741378-32745321 GCF_002922805.2 Oryzias melastigma
CTCTAGATTTACTGAAAATGGAAAGCTTCACTGACACTTTTTTTGAAGATTTCTTACTTACGGTGACATTAGCGTTGCATTTACGACTTTGTTCTAGTTTATAGACTTAAAATGCAGTATTAATTTGCATTTCGGAGCAAAAAATACATTGTTTCCAAATTGTATTTTTACTACTTTACACTACTATATTTCAGCCATTTTGGACATTGCGAATATTTGTACTCAAATTTTATGGGAGCAGATTGTGAGCATCCGAGTGTTATTTATACTGCTTGCAGGTATACATGCTTCCCATATAATGAGTGGATAAGATGTTTCTTCCCATAAAACACCTCGGATGGACTGAAAAGATAAAAGATGTCTTTCATCTGGTTCTACTGGGTTGAGATCACCTCCAGCCATCAGTGCTGACAGTGTTCAGATTTGTAAAGAGAATAGATGGAACGTCCAACTTAAACTGAAAAGTGGACCCTAAACTGAGCCGCATGGAGAAGCCGGTAGCACACGGCGTGCAGCAGAAGTGTTTGCAACGTACCACAGTATCCCGACTGTTGGCAGCCGTCCCGGTACATCTGCCGATGATTTTGTCTATGCACTTCTTGTGGATCGCCGCATTGCATTCTGTGAAAAGAAAACATTTCAAACGGCGTCTTTTCATGAGGCGCAGAACTAAACAGGGATTAGAATCTTCATGTACCAATAAAAACGGAACCTACAGCCCAGATCCACTACGGAGCTATTTCAGGGACTAAGTACTTACGTCTACATTTATAGCCTTGCTTGTTGAGTCCCCTGTGAAGGAAAGACAAACGTTGTGAAACACGTGGTAATTAAAATTATTTAGTTCAACCATTAAAACATTCAAAGATGGTGGCCTCATTGTTGTAGAAATATATCTGTGACATTTAAAGAGTCTCTTAAGCTTTGTACTTATTACAGCATCAACAGATTTTTCCTGAAAAACATCAATTATCAGTATATTAACTACTTGGTGATTAGTAAATACTAATTCAAAATTCTTTTTCTGCACATATTTATTTAAATAAAAAGTCAAAGTTAGATAAAAACGAAAATACAACATAGAACTGCATTGTATCTGGTTTACATTGAAAGTGTGTTGAAAGGTCTAAAACAAAGACTGACCAGACAAACTCTCTGCACACCGAGCAGAAAGTGGGCTGTCGGAAGAAGGTGGCGATGAACTCGTGGTTCTTGATGAAATGGATCTTGGCCTGCTTGATGGCTCCTCGTCGCCGGTTCAGAGTCGGAGCTTCCTCCTCTTTCGCCGCTTGTTTACTCTCTTTCAGAAACAGACAAACACAGATGAACGACTGGAGCAGTGGAAACACAAACCCCATCAGACACCCATGGACAGAAAAGTGTGGAGAAGGGCCGCCACGATTAGTCGACTAATCGACGACTAATCGACAATTAAAATAGTCGAAGACTAATTTAATAGTCGATTAGTCGTTACTTTATATTATATGGAGTCAGAATGTAGTAAAGTTGAAAGGTATGATGGTATTCTGCTAGCTTTTTGGGATATTTAGGCATTTATTAAGGTTTTTTAGGCTAATTTGGGGTTTAGCTAATATTTCAGCTACATGCTAGCTATTTTGACTAATTTAGGCTTTTTCAGTTTTTAGCCTAATTTCGCATTTAACTTGTATTTTAGCTGGCTATCAGCTTCAGGGTTTTCAGCAATTATCTTCAGTGATTTCAGCTATCAATTTCAGCATCTTCAGCTACCATCACTAGCATCTTTAATGGCCAAATGCAGCTTACAGCATTCACACTAGCATTATTGCAGGTAATGCTATATATGTAGTTTTTAGTTAGTTTAAAGCTAATGATGGTAAAGATTTGTTTTTTACATCCAGTTTGTGAATGACCCGATTAGTCGATTAATCGGAAAAAATAATCGGTGATTAGTCGACTATTAAAATAGTCGTTTGTGGCAGCACCATTGTGAAAGTTAAACTAAAATAGTTTAAAACTGACAGAAGTAGAACTTTTTTAAATGTAAAAATCAACTTTTGTACAACATGGCCTTTAAAGTTTTTTCCAATAGTCATTATAAATGAAAAATGAGCCTGAACTAAATGATCGTAGCCCTGAAAAACTATGGAGCTAAATTGGGGAAAATATTATTTGAAACACAAATAGAACCCCAAAAAAATTCAAGTGTCCAAAACTTTTTGCTATTGAAAAATAAATTTAATTGCTTTCAGCCTCAAATGTTGTTTTTTAGGTTTCAAAATTTCAATTTGAAAACTTTTTTCTGCTTTCAACTCTTTTTTTTCTGTTTTCAAATGTGAAAATTTTAGTTTCAAAACTTTCAGCCCCGTTGTGGCGTTTTGGGGCGTGGCCAACACGAAAGACCAATCAAACTAAATGAGGGGGTAAAATCAGTCCCAGTGCATTCACCAACTCTGAGAACTTGGATCTTCGTCTTTTCCCTTCAGGGGTCGCCACAGCGAATAAGTTTCCTCCATCATTATGTTTAATTTATAAATGTTTATAATGCGCCACAACGGGGTCAAAAATTTTGAAACTATAATTTTCAGCTTCGAAAACGAAAAAAAAAAAAAGATTTGAAAGTGAAAAAAAGTTTTTAAATTTTGAGTTTTGAAACCTAAAAAATTTAACATTTGAACTGAAAATAATTACATTTATTTTAGTACAGCAAAAAGTTTTCGACATTTTACATTTTTTTGGTTTAGTTTGGGTTTCATATAATATCGGCCCCAATTTAGCTCCATAAAAACAACAAATCCTTAGAGTCACTACAAACGTCTTATATTTTTTGTAAAATCGTTCCCAGTGGTATTGTAGTTATAATTATACTGTTTTTAGTAATAAAAAAAAAACAACTATTGTTTTCTAGGACATAGTGTCTGCAGAGCGGCAGCAGTTGTGGGCGGGACTGTTTTTGTGAAGCCACCCCCCCGTTGCTGAGAGCTCTGTGTTTACACTCTCTCCCTCGAGCTTACAGCCCCTCACACCCCAACATAACATTATTGGTGCAACAAAAACGGTGTCGGAGTTATCCAGTCTTACAGATTAGATCCAGATTTCAGCTCAGACCAGGAAAACAAAGACGTTCACGGATCTATTGGTCTGTAAGTGGATGCATCAGAATGGAGCGGAGTAGAGAGCTTGGGGCATATTTTCTATGCCATAAATATGATCTTTTTCAGATGCCATTTTTTCTTCTTAATTTTAATTAAAAAAATACTCTGAAATGCAATCTTAAGCTTAATTTTCTTTTTATATGTCCTCCATCATGAGGAAAATTCCACAAGAACAAGTTAAAAACACCATATTCCTCAGAGGAGGTCTTTAAGTTAAGGCAGGGGTGTCCAAATCCCGCCTTCTCTCCTGCTGATTACCTGGATCAGGTGTGTTTAGACCAGAGCTCCGCAACCTTTAATGCTAAAAGAACCATATGATCCAGTTTCTCACGGTCTAAAATCCAACGAGAGCCGCAAAGTCCCACCTCAAAGTTAGAAAAATACACTTTATTTATGCTCTTGTGGCCATTAAGCCATTCATTTAGAAAATAAAGCTTCAAATGAGTCTCTACAGTTGAGTTTTTCTTAATGAAAATGAACTTATTTTACTTCTGACCAAAGCTCATACAAGTTCCTTTCAAAATAAAATGCATCCTGTGTTTGATAAAATCCTCAAGCTGATTTACTTAAACTAAAAATGTAAAAATGTCTTTTCTATTATTGTGACTTTTGTGTTCCTTCATCTTTTTTCTCCTTTTACTGTCTAATATAAACACGACAACTTAAGTGTAGAGTATAAATATTTTTTAAACTAAATTCTCATGACATAACTAAGATGAAGTCATTCTAGATTTAACTTTTTACCATCATTTTGCTCAGTTTTGTTGAAAATATAAGCATAAAAATGAAAATGTAACTAATAAAAATGT
>NC_050516.1:32745546-32758705 GCF_002922805.2 Oryzias melastigma
GGACTCCCCCTTTACCTCTTTTATTTTATTTTGTCAATCTTCTTCATGTCTTTAGTTACAAACAGCCTCAATCTAAGAGAGTAGTTTTTATGTAAATGAATTTTGATGAAAACCTGTTGATCTGATATCAGATGTAGTCAAGAAATAAAAAATAAGACACTGTAAAACACTCTTACCTGCATCGACACCCTCCAGGAAGTACTGCACCGCCATCATCACTTTTCCAGAGGGATGAAGATCCACCTGGACATCCAGCACACAGTCAAACCTAACTCCGTCTAAGTGGCAGAGGATGATCTTCACAGTCCTACCCAGAATTCCGCCCGTCCGTTAGCTTTCTTGCAGCGCTCGGCGAGGACAGACACGCCCACAGAGACCTCTGCCAGCGGCTCGTCCGCCGTCTTCATCAGCAGCACCTCCAGCACTCGACCCTCGTATATGTGTGCATCAAAACTGGCCTTCCAGGCTGGATACATGGTGGGCTTTTTCTGGATCAAGGTCTTGCCTCGCTCTAAGGAGAGGAGAAATAATTGTAACAAGAAATAAGAGAGCGAGACGAGCTGCAGAAGAAATCGTGACTCTATCCCAGATTGTCTCACCAGTTGTTAAAGCTTCTTTCATCTTGATCGCACAGAAGGGCTGATCCGCCGAGGGAGGCAGAATGCCCAAGTCGTACGAGTTAAAGGCGATCCTCAAGAAAGGAGCCATTGTGGCAGGTCCAATGGTCACCTGTTTTCAGAGACAGACAATGATAGGCCTCGTTTCCACTGGGGGTGGGCGATACATCGGAGCCAGTATCGGCCCATTTTTAAATAAATTGAGTTATCGTAAAACAAAATCCACAGATATTTTTCTGACTGTTTTCAGGATCACTGGGTACCTCACGATACTATACATGGTTCACTATATTGATGATGTCGTAATACTGCCATTATTGGTCAAAACCATCTCTAAAAACTCTCAATATATAGGAGAACACACAGTTTTTGGGAAAATATATTCAGTTTATTATTCAGCTTGAACACAATCATTCTAAACAACTTGTGTCTCATTTTGTGCAACAAATAAAAGACACTTTTGTGCAAAATGACTAAAATCAGCTTTACCATGTGTTTGACAAGCACTGACACCAACTGAATTAGAATTATCAGTAAAATTCAGTGTTAACAATAGTAAACATGAACATAAACCTCCAAAGGAACGTCTCACCAAAGGAGGACAAATACAAGTTTTTACAGCAGGAGTGTCAAACTCAATCGCACAAGGGGCCAAAATCCAAAACACCTTAGGTCGCGGCCCGAACAGGATAAACATTTATTGAACACTCTAAAACTACTTTGACACGTGTTTTACAGCCTCTTCAAACGAAAATTAAAGATCGATACCTGTTGCGAACCATCATGAATCAACCGCAGGACTAAATGTTGCGATATAAAGCAATATCGATGTTTTGGCACATCCCTATTTGAGATACACTTCATTTTTGATATCATGGACACTTGTTCCTAATCGTTGGCACTGGGAAGCTTTTGTTTACAGACATAGTAATTGTTCTGACCGTTTTCATGTATATGTTTATACTTGATAGGGATACATGTTGTTCAGAATGGATCCCTGGCAGTGGAAAGCTGATTTACAGTTACATCTATGGTCTGAATGTTTTTGGATAAATATTTTAAAGTGATGCTTGTTCCAATGAGATGAGTATGTTGAAAAGGTTAAGTATTATGTGATCGTATAGTAAAAGAAAAGCTGTCCATTTCTTATAAAGAAACAAGAAGCAAATCTAAGTGTGGTGTTATTGCTCAAACGTAAATATGGCAAATATTGGCTATCGGCCATAGCTGAAGGGCGAATATCAGTTATTGGTATCAGCCGGAAAAAATGGTATCGGCCCATCCCGAGTTTCCACTAAGCGGTCCAGAGCAGACTGGACTTTTGAGCGTTTCCATTACAAAATGGACCCGTTAATCAGGACCGACTGCTACCATTTCTGGACCCCCGTTGGTCGTAGGTCCATAGAAAAATGGAATGGACCCGTGAGGGCGGAGCTTCTGTCATCACATGATGTAACCCATTGATTGGTAGAAAGGCTTTATGACAACAGCAAGCGTCTGACCAGCGCTTTTCCCGAATCAAGATCCAAACTGAAAGTTTTGTCCTCTCTCCGGCCTTCACAATCTTCTTGCAAAGATTTATAAATTCTTTACAGTATTCTCCCTTATTCATGGGGGTTGGGGACCAGAGACGAGCCGAATCCACCAATACGGAGACTCCCCATCCCCCGTTTCCGTCCCACCCCTCCCCCGCAGCCGAAGAGTGTCCGTTACTGATCCATACTCATCAAAAACACTTGTCATCTGCTTTGTAAAACATTTATTGAAGAACATTGGAGTTTTGCTCAACATAAAGAGTTTTTTTCCTTTTTAATTTTCTGTTTTGCAGCGTAGAGGTCGGCTTCATCAAGAATAAACACCTACTCCAGATTATAATGATCCTCCGCGGAAGTGGCGCAGAGGGCGCGCAGCAGCCGCACTCTCCAGAAATTCAGACGCGCATTTTCCCACAACAGTCGACAGGAGCTTCTACTAGAGCTTTTTTTTGTTTTTGCCACCATGGGTAAGTTAATAACCTAAAAATATTACCCCATTTTTCTGCTAAGAAGAAGCAAATAATTAGTAGGCCTACACTTCTTTCATTAATCTGTTGCTGAGACACAGAGAGAAAAGTGTTATTTTATTTTCATCTCTACTGTCTGCTTAGATACAAAAACATGATCGCATTTGTCAATCAGGTTTTTTTTGTGAAAAATTGGTTATATTTTGATTGGAAACCGTATTTTCTCATGTTTCTTGTTGTAACTTTCTGCTAGGATTGACATGGATCGCTCGCAACTCACACACAAAATAGACCGGACGCCGAAACGATCTGCTGCATGGCGTGAGCCTTCCGTGGAGGGCCGTGGCGCTCTGCGTCTGGTGTGAACCACACCATAGGTTTACAAGGGCGAATGGAAGCACATGGATGCGCTCTGAAGCACATATTTCACATTTAAATGTAGGTAATGACTTTTTGTTGTAGCATGACCTTTTTAAAGTTATAAAACCGCTGTTATTATGTATATTCAAGCGCTGGAAGCTCCGTGCTAACGCTAGCGGACCGGCAATCATTGGTGACATCATTGAGCGAAAGTGGCATCCGAAATATGAGACACTATTTTTCATAACTCTCCGTTTGGAGGGTTAAATGAAGGGGAAAGGAGAAGAGAAGAATTTAGATTGGGCCAAATACCAAAGAAAGAGTATAAGATGTTGTTCCCTTTTCTGATGAGGAAAAGAAACACTTAAAATACATTTTTGTTGGTGTCAGCTTTTTAGACACCCAGACTCAAAGCTTTATTCCATGAAGTACTTTTTATAAACTCTAATTCAGTAGAAAGACACACATTTTGGCGAAACATGAAAGGAAAACATGTTTCGTGCACAATACCAGAAAAGACTTTTCCATGAAGTGATGAGTAAAATAAATGTGACTTCCAGTTTAAATAAAAAAAAAAAAAAAAAAGGCCAGCAGGTACATCATGCTTATTATAGAGCAGACATGAACTCATCCACGCTACAGGCAGAACTACATCCCCTTAAGAAGAAGAAGAACCAGTTTCTGTCTTAAGTAGTGCTGCCACAAACGATTATTTTAATAGTCGATCACTGATTATGTTTTCCAATTAGTTGACTAATCATGTCATGCGCAAACTAGATGTAAACCAACATTAGCTTTAAACTAACTAAAACTAGATATATAGAATTACCTGTGATAATGCTAGTTTGAATGCTTTAAGGTGAATTTGGTCGCTGAAGATGCTAGTGCTGAAGTGTTGATAGCTGAAGATGCTGACATTGATAGCTAGAATCGCTGAAACTGAAAGACAGTTAAAGCTAAATGCCAAATTAGCCGAAAAAAACTTTTAAAAAAGGCTAAGTTAGCCAAAACAGCTACCTTGCAGCTGAAACTAAAGCTAAACTCAAAATTAGCCTGAAAAACTGAAAAAAATAATAAATTAGCCAAAATAGCTAGCATGTAGCTGAAATATTAGCTTAAGTCAAAATTAGCCTGAAAAACGGAAAAAATCCTAAATTAGCCAAAACAGCTAGCATGCAGCAGAAATATTAGCTAAAGTAAAAATTAGCCTAACAACTGAAAAAAAATCCTAAATTCGCCAAAATATCTAGCATGTAGCTGAAATGTTAGCTAAACTCCAAAATAGCCTAAAAGCCTTAATAAATGCCATAATAGTCAAAATAGCTAGAATAACGCCATTATAACTTTCAACTTTACTACACTCTGACTCCATATAATATAAAGTAAAATATATAAGTACATATATGTTATATATACAGCCTAAACGTAAACATATAACATATATAAGTAAAACTAATCGACTATTAAATTAATTGTGGACTACTTTAATAGTCGATTAGTCCACTAACCACAGCAGCTCTAGTCTTCAGCAATAAAAAAGACGAGGAAAATGAATCCTGTGCGTTTGCCAGGCACCCCAACGCCTTTTCATTCCAAACGACTAAATATAACAGCAGATTGGCCAGCATCTTTATGGTCCCTCTGTGAAGTGTTTACTTCCCAGTCGCTGCATGTTAGGCATGCAGGTTCTGAAAGCTTTCAGCTGCAACACTACAAAGACAGAGCAAGCATCGACATGTCCCGACAGAGGCATGCGCCGCTCCGCGGGCGGGCAGGCAAATCCTGTGAACCGGAGACACCCAAAATAGGAAAACATGTTTCTTCTTTCTTGAAACATTTCAGCACTCATCCAACTGGCTTTATCAGACGGATCACTTCAAGTTCAGGTACTTGACTTCTAGACAACGTCACCTGGACTAATGAGAACCTTCCCCGAGAAAGAATAACACCAAGAGAGGAAGGTTCACCTACTCTCGGGTAGTGTTGTGGAGTCTATCTGCAGCTCTGTGACTGAAGCTGATTGATCGTCCGGCAAATTGTTAATGTGCTGCTTTAAATTGTGTATCAATTAAATCTGGTCCCATTTCAAAAACAGGATGTAGATAAGAAACGTTTTAGTCTGCGGTCAAGAACGTTTCCTCATGTGTGAACAACTGAGCAAAAACTGTTAGTTTGAAATAAAGTCTGACAGTCCAGCATTAGAGATGCCAGAATACTCCAAAAACCCAACCGTAGTAAACCGGATCGTGGGTACAGTGAATCGCTGCATCTTTTACTGCATTCCAGCATGTTTACTTGAAAGTGTTAAATACTTGTGCTAAATTTAAGAAGGATTTAGTGATTATTGTGGTGTTACATCACACCAGGCTGAGTATGACCCAACTGAAAGGTTTTCCTGTTATGTGAGGATTAGCTCATTAAAAAAAAGGATTTGTTGTTGTTTTGTAATACAAAAAGTATTTATTGAACCAAAACAAACAAATTAAAGTTTGAACTGGATTGTGGGTAATAGTGTATAATACTGCTGGGTAATATGGAAAAAAATGTTTATCACGATATAAACTATTTTACGATATATATCATGATATCAAAATAAAGTATAGTTTCAGTAATTCTTTGAAACAAAATGGACAAAAATGTCATTACTTACTTTACTCTGACTTTATTTTTTCAAGTAACGTAGCTGAATTGTCACAAACATTTTTTTAAAGTCCAAAACAGTTTCAAGTTGCTTCGTAGGGAAATACGTTTTTGACAGTAAAAACTATAGAAGAGAAATGGTACGATAGACACTTTTCTATCGCCCAGCACTGCTGTATACCACTATTGAAAATGTCCAATACTTATCGTTTTATTACATTACACTAGTATATGAAAAACTGAAGGAGTTTTCTACATATTAGCATGTTTTTTTTTTTTTTTTAATGCACAAATTATGTATTGAACCAAAACAAAACCCAATAATCGTGGATAGAACCAAATCCTGGGGAAAATAGGAAATATTTAACACAAAAGTGTCTATTATTTATTACACAAAATAAGACACAAGTTGTTCATTATGATTGTGTTCAAGCTAAATAATAAAAGGGGAAATATTTTCCTATAAAATATGAGTTCTTCTATATAATTTGAGTTATTACAGATTGTTTTTACCAATTATCGCGATATCATCGATATCGTGACCCTTGTATTGCATCATATCGTGAGGTACCCTAAAGTTAATGGCTGAAAAGTTAAATTTGTGTTTTTAAGCGTCACTGGTGACGCCTCAGGTGTTAAAGGGTCATAAAGTTACTTTTTAAAGTTTTAAATATCTAGTTTTAGTGTTCAATAAATGTTTATCCTGTTTGGCCCGCGACCTGAGGTGTGTTTACTTTTTCTTGTGAGCGCCACATAACTGTTTTCTTCTCTAAAAAAGTGTAATAATTACAGCCTAAACGTAAACATTTATGGTTTTCCATAAAGCCACACATAGACAAATTTTAAATATTTCATTTCTGTAATCTTCACACAAAAATGAAACTAAAACATTTTACAAATTAAAACAATAAACAGTCGATCCTCTCCCGTCATAGTTCAGACTGCAGACGGGTGGAATAAAAAGTCACGTTCTATGTGGGTCTCCATCGGCCAGATTGAAAAAATAATAGTGTTGGGAACAATCCGAATTCTTCCCTTCCCCTCCATTTGAAGTCGCAGTTTAAGTGCTAGCCATGTCCGGAAAATGTATTTTTTAAATCCGACCCTCCAGGAGTGATATAAAGTCCTCCCCCGCGAGAATAAACCGTGTTGCACTGAGATGCGTTTTTCTTCACTTTGATGCGCTCTGAAGCACATCTTTACATTTAAATGTAAGTGTTACGTCCCCAAGGGGAAAAGGTGTAACATATAGAAAAAATAAACCGGGAGGGATCAAATAAGATTGGCAGCTGGGCCGTTTATTACAAAAACTTAAACTAAACCCAACACAAGTAGTCAAAATGAGGGGAGAAGGTTTACAAACTCAGAATCTCAGGCTTTTTAGCATCAGGTAGACATTAACATAAATCCAAAACCAAAAAGCAAATGACTTTGTTGTAATGACTTTTTGTTGTAGTATGACCTTTTTAAAGTTATAAAACCGCTGTTGTTTTGTATATTCAAGCGCTGGAGCTCAGCACTAACGCCAGCGGTCCGGTGATTATTGGTGACGTCATCCAACGAAAGTGACATCCGAAATATGAGACACTATTTTTCATAACTCTCCGTTTGGAGGGATAAATGAAAGAGAAGGGTCGAGGGCTAGAGCAGGAGTCTGAAACCTGCAGCTCCAGATCCACATGTGGCTGTTTCATCTCTCCATGGTGGCTCCTCAGCCAAACATAAAATAAGTCATGGAGACTGACCGTCAGAGTCAGCAGCTCCCTCTAAACAAAACTACCTAAAGAAAACAAATAAACAAAGCCTGAAGACTAAGACTACCAACCCCAAAATAAAATAACAAAACCCAGCAGTGTAAGACTGCTGAGGACAAAGAGGGGAAAAAAATTTAAAAAGAAAATAGCATTTTAAAGTCAATATTATATAATTAGCATTTATTTAATCTCTATCAGTTAGTTTATAAATTAACGGCTGAGGTTCACATAGATGATAAACTATGATGGTTTTTACATCCTATTGACCTGAAGACGTCTTGTTTGTTCAACTCTACCTCCAGAATGAACAGATTTTATATACAGAGCAAAACTTTGGTAAAAAGTTTGATCTTTTAGGAGTTAAAAGCACATCTTTTGCTGCACAGCATTGGTTACTAGCTGCTCAGAGCTGATCCTGTTCGGCACAGAGTGTCTTTTATTTTGAAAATAAGTTATTTCTGTCAAATGTTAAAAAAACCAAACACACATTTTGAGAGATGTTAGGTTCTTTTTGTATTTTTGCTTTTGCTTGTGCCAAAAAATACACACAATTTATACTTATTATTTTTAAAAAAAGAAGGTCATGGATGCAAATCCAAATTTCTTAAAGGCTAAAGTAAAACTATCCGGCTCCTTCTGGGTTTTGATCAGTAGAAATTGAGTCCAAATGGATCTTTTACTGGTAACTCCTGGGGTAGGAAGAAGGGAAGAATCCGGATTGGGCCTCTGACTCCATATAATATAAAGTATCAACTAATAAATTAGTTGCCGACTATTTTAATAGTCGACCAATCGCGGTATCCATAGTTCAGACTGGAGACGGGTGGAATAAAAAGTCACATTCCATGTGGTTCTCGATCGGCCAAATTAAAAAAAAAGCATCTCTGACAGTGTTTGGGGGCGGGGCCAAATGTAGAGGCGAGCCAGATCCGGCCCGCGGGCCGTAGTTTGGGGGACCCCTGATGTAAAGCCAGAATGTTGTGAGTGAACTCCCATTCCTATTCATGTATTCTAAAGTTCACCCTCAGAACACAGTAACTCCGCTCCAGAACACTTTGTTTTGATCCCGCCCTAACTGGAGCAGTGCGTTTACACATGAATCCGGAGCCGTTTTGGGTTTTCCATCACGGATGTGGCTGTCAGTCAGTTGGCTGGTCGCAGATGTCACCTTATGTGTGAATCACTCTGCAGTTTGCCGCCAGATTCTCCTTATTCCGAGGAGGAGGAGCCGGTTCTTCTCTTCTTCTGACGCCCACGTCCATATTGTGCGGACCTGCTGCTGTAATCCGCACGAGCACGCACGCACGCGCCGCGAGTGTGACTCAGGTGGGACCTGGAAGGAGCGCGTGAAGCTGACAAACGTCACGGAGCTGCAGAGACGGGCGGATACACACAGACACCTCGACTGTCAATACGCTGCTGTTTGATTCCCCCCCCGGTTGACCTCCCCGCGCCATCCGCGTGTCAGAGAGGAAAGTGGGGCACGCGGAGAACAACCACCAAAGAACGACTCCACGTTTAGCTTCACTTTACAAAGAGAAAACCGTCTCATCTTTGGGAAAAGTACTAAAAGTGACGTCGACAGCGTATTAAAGCCGAGAAAAGATGGATACTTGCCTTCGGTGGGTTTAAAAAACTTCCTGCAGTTCGGGAAAAGTTCGACTAAAAGGGCGCGTGGACGTCCGCCTCAGCGCGTTCCGCGAGCTCGAGCAAACTTCGTGCTCTCCCCGCCGCCGTCCTCGCTCTGATTCCGTCGTTTGAGGAAGTGTGGCTGGCTCTCTCTCTCTCGCGCTCGCGCGCGGCGAGCTGTGACGTCTACCTGGCGCGCGCGCACACGCACTGCCAGAGCTCGGGGCGTTTCTGTGCCCACTGTTGTCGGCTCTGCGCGCGCGCGGGGCTCGTTTGACCTGACTGAAAGGTTCTTTTGTGGAGCAAAGCCCGTTTGCTCTCAGGATTAAGTTTCTTTTCCATTTTCCCGAGTCTGCCCTCACCTGTCAATCACCTGAGCTGAAAACCCCAAATGTGTCCGTGCAGCTTCAGCTGCAGAGGATGCCCCAGATAGACCCCGCATGTTGGGGGGGGTGCTCTCTGTCTGCTTTTCTTTTCTTTTGAAATGTTGGTGTTGCAAGGGGTGGAGTCACGTGACCGTTGCTGTAGACTGCAGGGGCGGTTTTGAGGTTTTTGCTCAAAAGAAAAAAAAGGCAGATTTGGAGCCCGAGTACAGTATATACTGTTGGAAACTAGCACACGTCCTGGAAATTGCATGGCCTCCAAATTCTCCATCCTGCACACACACACCCACCCCCCTGTTCACACACATGCGCACACACGCCGATGAGAAGGAGAAAAGCTGATTTATGCCAAGTGAGCTATTTTGAACTGATTATACTAAAGCAGGGTGTCAAACTGAATCACAAGGGGCCAAAATCTAAAACACACCTTAAGTCACGGGCCGAACAGAACAAACATTTATTGAACACTCTAAAACAACTCTTTTAAAACTTTAAAACCGCAACTTTTAACCATAATCATGAACTAGATATATAGTATTATCTACAGTAATGCTTGTGTGATTGATGTAAGCTGAATTTGGCCGCTGAATATGCTAGTGCTGCTAGCTGAAGATGCTGCTAGGTGAAAACGCTGAAGCTAAAAGCTGAAAAAGATTAGGTTGAAAGCTGAAAACACTGAAGTTGACAGCTGAAAATGCTGAAGCTAAAAGCTGAAAATGATGAAGTTGAAAGCTGAAAACACTAAAGTTGACAGCTGAAAATGCTGAAACTAAAAGCTGAAAATGATAAAGTTGAAAGCTGAAATTGCTGAAGTTGACAGCTGAAAACGCTGAAGCTAAAAAGTGAAAATGATAAAGTTGATAGCTGAAAATGCTGAAGCTAAAAGCTAAAAACGATGAAGTTGAAAGCTGAAAACACTGAAGTTGATAGCTGAAAATACTGAAGTTGATAGCTGAAAATACTGAAGCTAAAAGCTGAAAACGAAGTTGAAAACTGAAAACACTGAAGTTGACAGCTGAAAATGCTGAAGCTAAAAGCTGAAAATGATGAAGTTGAAAGCTGAAAGTGCTGAAGTTGACAGCTGAAAACGCTGAAGCTAAAAGCTGAAAACGATAAAGTTGAAAGCTGAAAATGCTGAAGCTAAAAGCTGAAAACGATGAAGTTGAAAGCTGAAAACACGGAAGTTGATAGCTGAAAATGCTGAAGCTAAAAGCTGAAAACGATGAAGTTGACAGCGGAAAATGCTGAAGCTAAAAGCTGAAAATGATGAAGTTGAAAGCTGAAATTGCTGATGTTGACAGCTGAAAATGCTGAAGCTAAAAGCTGAAAACGATAAAGTTGATAGCTGAAAATGCTGAAGCTAAAAGCTGAAAACGATAAAGTTGATAGCTGAAAATGCTGAAGCTAAAAGCTGAAAACGCTTAATGTGATAGCGGAAAACGCTTCATCTGATAGCTGAAAACACTGAAGCTAAAAGCTGGAAACACTGAAGCTGATAGCCAGCTAAAATACTAGCTAAATAGCCACAGAAAAACCTTAAAAAAAACAAAACACAAAACAGCTAGCATATATATTACCCTAACTCCAAAACAGCCTAAAAAACGTAAATAGAAAAGCCTAAATCAGCCAAAACAGCTAGAATGTAGCTGAAATATTCGCTGAACTCCAAAATAGCGTAAAAAATCTTATTAAATCCCAAAATAGTCCAAAAATCTAGCAGAATGCTAATTTTTAAACTTTAAAACTGTAATTTTTTAACGTAATTATTAATATTAAAAAGGCAGGAATATTATTCCAGAACAAATCAACTCCAACATTAAATAACTTTCAATATTTTGCTCTCTATAAAAATGTGTTTTGTCAAAAATATACAAGTTAGAAATAAGCATAAGATAACATCTGGTCATTAATAACAATAAAATAAAATGATCTGGAGGGCCGGATCCGGCCCCCGGGACTTGACTTTGACACATATGCACTAAAGAAGTGCTGGCTGCAGGGGAAAGACAGATCTAAATAAGGAACAGTAAATTCCTCTCTGATGAGTCCAAATAAAAAGCGCAGTTTAATTTTCTTTCAGTGGATCTAAGTGTCACAGGAACAAGCTTTACAAGCTTGTGGCTCATAGTTGCGCCAGTGTTTCCCTTTCTTCGCAAAGGCCTTGCATAACAATCTGACTCACAGCAGATCGTCCACAACAGAGTGTGTGTTTGTGCGTCCTATACACTTCTCTGAGACTTCTTCAAAGAAACCTGCTTCTTCTTTTCTTCTTTTAGCACGCACCCACTCGCTCAACTACACTCAGCCACCCTTCCACTTTGGTCAGAGGAACAGACGGATCTTCATCCCTCTATGCAGAGACTGAGAAGAACCTCGTGATAGAAAATGCATTTAGAGAATACATTCGGATGTTTAGTACAATTCTTCCATCATACATTTTCATTAATCAATTAATTGATTTATGTTCCTAAGATCCAACCAGATCGATCTGTCTGCAGCAAGCTGAAATTCAATTGGCCTATACCACTAAAAAAATGTTGAAAAATGAGAGAAATTGATAACTGATTTTGGAAAATACCCTTTGGATTGAGGTACTGTACATTCATTTTAGTTTAACACAAAAATGACAAGTGCTGTTTTCATTCACTTACCTGTTTTTTGTTTTAGTCCAGTAAAAGCAGATATGGGTCTAAGTTGTAACAAATCACACATCATTTGTGTTTCTTTGGTACAGAAGTTTCTTAACTTTCTGTATTTGATGATTAGCAGAAACCCTGGGAAACAGAGAGCTCTCAACAACTGGGAGGGGAAGTGTCAGTGGGGAGGTTGCTCCACACCAACGGTTGGACCAACAACTCTGAGGTGAGAACTCTTGCTGCTCTGTAGAATCTTAGTTAATCTTAGTTCTCCGTGTTCCTGTTTGGTGCAGTGTGATTCACGTGTTGTTCCTCTTTCCCCTCTGGGCGAGCAGGAGAGATTTCAGATTCCTGGTGGATTGTCTGTGCTCCTGTTCTTGGCCGTGGACCACGCCTTCGGCTCGTCTTGGCTGTGGACCTCGGCCTCACCTGTCCCCCAGTTCTACCTGGATGAACACCTTTCAAGTACGTAGTTGTAGAGTTAGATAAGCTCATTTTCTTTAATAGTCCTGGTAAATTTCCTGTCCGTCGCATCTTTTATGACTGACTGTCTGCTTTTGTACAATGATGTATGAAGCCCATTGAGACAATTGTTTTTGTGATAAATAAAACTGAATTGAATTAAAAGACTTCTGGGAACTCTTTGAAAGTAGATAAGTAAATGATTGGAGTGGGACTTTATTTAGATTACTGTTAGATTTCACTGGACGCTCTTTGCTATTTTCAAGAACATGTTCATAACATTTAACTGTTTGCTAAAGTTTAGAAAAGCATAAAACTAAAAATATTTGTTGTCCTTAAGGCAAGAAAATTTTCAAATTCTTTATTTGTTTAATTGAAAACAATATTCAAATTTTGTGCTCTGAGTCGTGATTACTCATTTCTTTCCAGTTCAAGATGTCATCAACATCCACTAAAAGTTGTTAAATAGTCCCTTAAGAACAGGGGAGGGCAAACTACGGCCCAGGGGCCATATGTGGCCTATTGAACTATTTAATCTAGCCCGCCAAATGGAGATAAATTATAATGATTTACTTTATATTCCCTGTAATTGTAGTGTTTTCCCGCTTATAGCACACTATAAATACATTGATCTTTGTTTAGGTTCAGAAAGTTATTTTTGTGGCGTTGGAAGAAT
>NC_050516.1:32759675-32783000 GCF_002922805.2 Oryzias melastigma
TAAAAACATCATCATCCTAATGAAAAAACAACTGAGAACACGTTGAAAATAGATCAAAAGATGGTCGGAGGGGGACTTTGCGTCTAGTGAAATGAGAATTCCCCATCAGACCAATCAGAAAAGACCATTTTCAGCACTAATGTCAGGCTGAAAACCTCGATCTTTTCTATGCTCTCCGTACTCGTCTAGGCCTCCTTTTGCATGAATCGCGTCATTGACGCTCCATGGAGCTGATCCACCTGTGGCTTTGCATAGGTGCAATGGAAGCTCAGGTTGCTGTGACAGCTGCTGTCAGGTCATCTGGCGTCTCTCATCTTCCTCTTGACAACAGATTCATTATCATGTGATGTAGGTCAGGGGAGTCCACTGATCAATCAAGCTCAGAAACACTTTGTTCATTGAAGCAGTTTTTGGCACGTTCAGCAGTGTGTGTAGGGGCCACGACCTGATGGAAAATGAAGTTAGCGTCTCCGTACAGCTTGTCAGGAGAGGACACACATGGCTCTTCATGCTTCCTTGACTATTGTCATGAACATTACAACAAACAAAAGCTTGGACTATTTCAGTTGTATTCATTCTATATACAACACAACTTATGTTTTTTTAATTGAACATTTCACAGTATTCTAAGTTTTTTGTAATGTACCTGTAAAGGTTATTATTCTTTATTTTAACCCAAGAACACTTTCACCATAAAAAGTTACACCATCACTTTTGCTAAGTCATTTTTACCTGATATAATATACCCAGTAAAAGTATTTTTCATAAAAAATAGATCAAAATATGACAACACATGATACATTGGAGTAGCTTTATTTTATGTTCAACTGTTATGTAACAAAATGGAAAATAAAAACATAGGAAGATCCTAAAACATGCTTGAAAATTAATGAAAAATTAGGTATTTCAGAAGAAAAAATCCTCTAAAAAATCTTTTGGGTGCTGCTGATAAATGTTTACAACAGCCTTCATTTACAAGAAGCTGCTGATGAGAGAAAGCTTTTAATAAACTAGAACACAACTCCATCTCATAACAGACATGTTAAAGTCACAAAATAAAAGATGAACTTTTAAACTCCAAAGTTTTCCTTTTGGATGATTTGTTGTTAAGAAAATCTCAGTTTTCTTAGTTTTGTCTTCAACCAGCAGTCTGTGTTTTCGGAGTCACATGAGACTCTTTTATTAAAGTAACATTTAAAAGTTTTTAAATGTTAAAAAGTAACTGTAAAGTAAGAACTGAAAAAGTAGTAAAAGTAGAAAAATTCAAATTCAAACTCATTAACAAACAGTTGAAGGACAGTGTGTATTAAAGTCGAACTACATTTTGACTCATTTGTGCGTCCTGTCTTGTCAATGGTCGTCAAAAAGTACAACAAATATTAAGGCACATGAGATTATTATGCAAATTGTCTATTTTTGAAAAAAAATTAGGAATTTAAAGTGTGTTTGAAAAATATTTCATGGGTCTCTTAATTAGCTCGGATTTCATTTTGGTTTGTTAGATTTACATTTCTGGCAGAGACGCACCAACAACAGTGAAATTAACTATTTTTATTTAATCACTGCTGACACGACACTTGTTACTGTGTTTGCTGCAGTGAGACGCTCATGTGAGACAAGGTGTCTTTTATTTTAAAATGAACTTCGGTCAAATGTAAAAAAACAAAACTATTTTCTTTTTTGTGTTTTATCTATCTAAAATGAACACGGGTAATCTATGTTGATCTTAGTAGTAACAATAGCATAAATACAAATCCCTCTAGGTGGGCACATATGGTTTAGAAGTAGGCAGAAAATGTCGACCCCGATTGGGTTTGTCCACAGTTTATGTGGTGGCCCCACCTGTGCTTGTCCACATTGACTTAAGTGGGAACTCAGTGGGTTAGCTCGCTACGCTAGCTAGCCACCCAATAGACAATGGAGCTCGCTAGTTTGCTGCAGCAGAGCTTGCTACCTCAATGCAGTGGAGCTCCCTACAACAGAGCTCGCTAGCATGCTCCAACTGACTTTGCTAGCTCAATACACCAGAGATTGTTAGCCTGATACAGTGGCACTCGCTACAGCGGAGCTCGCTAGCGCGATACAGCGGAGCTTGTTAGCTTGATACAGTGGAGCTCGCTAGCTTGCTACAGCAGAGGTAGCTGGAAGTCGCTACAGCGGAGCTCATTAGCTTGTTACAGTGGAGCTTGCTAGCTCGATACACTGCAGCTTGCTACATGCGACCTTGGTGCAACGGAGCTCACTATAGCAGAGCTCGCCACAGTGGAACTCGCTACAGCGGAGCTCGCTAGCTTGATACAGCGGAGCTCGTTAGCTTGATACAGTGGAGCTCACTACAGCTGAGCTCGCTAGCTCGCTACAACAGAGCTCACTAGCATGCTACAACTGACTTTGCTAGCTCAATACACCAGAGATTGTAGCTTGATACAGTGGCACTCGCTACAGCGGAGCTCGCTAGCGCGATACAGCGGAGCTCGTTAGCTTGATACAGTGGAGCTTACTAGCATGCTACAGCTGACTTTGCTAGCTCGATACACCAGAGCTTATTAGCTTAATACAGTGGAGCTCGCTAGCTTGCTACAGCAGAGGTTGCTGGAAGTCGCTACAGCGGAGCTCATTAGCTTGTTACAGCGGAGCTTGCTAGCTCGATACACTGCAGCTTGCTACAGCGGACCTTGGTGCAACGGAGCTCACTGTTATGGAGCTCGCCACAGTGGAACTCGCTACAGCAGAGCTCGCTAGCTTGGTACAGCGGAGCTTGCTAGCATGCTATGCTGTCCACCAGGAGGCTGGTTAGCATAGCGACCCAACCCACTGAATGCCCACCTAAGCTAATGTGGGCCAACACAGACCACGGAAACTGCGGACAAACTCACATATTCTGCCGCCAAGAAACTGTATGGGGCCTACCTGGTCTTTCTGTTGGGTCTTATTGTTTTTTTAAAGGTTAATGAAGACTTTGTGGATCCTACTCGGTTTTAGTCGGTAATAAATCCACCTGAATGAATCTTTCTGAGTTGAAGGTTACAGACACCTGTATTAAACTGTCAAGAGATGGTTGCTTTATGTTGGTCCACACAAACTGCTTTAGTGTTGTTGACCTTTTAAAACCTGAGGCGTCACTGCTGATGCTTAAACACAAAATGTTTAACTTTTTAGTAGTTAACACGATCATTCCAGTAGATAGGCTCGAGCCGCTTTTCTCCTTCAGAATCTACTGGAATGATCATGTTAACAATTGAAAAGTTACAATAAATCACATAATGTAAACACTGGAGCTTCTATGCTAAAGGGTTAAATGACTCCATCTAATGCTACTATGTTTTTATCTACTTTGTGAGTTAAAAAAACTTTCGATAAATAAAATGGGAACTCCAGAAGCTCAGTCTGCGCTGCAGAGCGAGCTGAAAGCTGCATATTTTTTCCTTTTTTCCTGTTTGTCCTGGTAAAGGAAAGTGGGCTATTTAAAGCTTTAGGGGAGGTGGAATAGGTGTAACATTGACTTGGCAATGTGGGCAGCAAAGACTTTGCAAAGTGGGACAAAAGAGTGTGTCCCTTTCTCTTTCAAGCTTCTCCCTAGATTTGAAGCATGGAAAAGCTTAAAGAGCACACCCAGAAACGTCAAGGAGGCATTTTGTTTTTATTTTGATAAAAACATATAGCTGTTGCATAATTAGCTTTTTCCGTCCCCCCCGAGGATGTTCTGCCCACACAGCAGTAGGAAAGATGAGAAGCCATGTTGTTGCAGCTCCAAAAAAGATCTTTTTAGCTTGAACGCTGATGTCAGTTATGTCCTAACGTCAGTTTCACACCGCCGACTCTGATGGCAACACAAGGTGAAAAGCCACAGACGAGGAAGTTTAACTAAAATCTGTTTCAGCCACTGTTTTTGAACCGAGTTAATGATTGTGCGAGCTGCTCACGTACAACAGAGCAGAATGCGTTTGACCTCACTGAGTAGGCTGTGTGAACGATTGATTATTTGCTTCTGTCTGCCTGCAGCAGATTGGAGGAAGGACCATGACACTGTCCCGGCTGCACTGTAAGAGGAACCAAATCACAGGGACTTTTATTTCATCATAATAACGAAGCTATCTTTGAAATAATAAAGGATTTATCTGGTTTTTGAGGCGCTTTTTCAGAAACTTTCTTTCCATTGGATGGTTGATTGGTCTGAAAGCACAGGCAAATGACTTCCTTTTAGAGGGAAATTATAAGCAGAAGTAAAAATACAAGCATGAAAGATCTTTTTGTGTGCACGGCTGCCAGATAATTTGGTTCTGTCGCTTCACTTTCAAACATCATTCAGAGTTATTGAAAAATAAACGATTTCTCTGAACTGCAAGGAGTTAAAGTCCCCCAATTTTTTTTTTCTATTTAAAAAAAAAAAGAAATTTTTAACTAAAATCCCACGACCTAAATGTCTTCAAAAGCCATTTTGCATGTAGATATGAAGTCCCTGTTTATAAAATATTATCAATTTAGCACAAAAAACTAAAGTCTGCTAGCTTGATGCTAACGTTTGATGGAATTTCCCATAGGACGGCTAATGCTAACGCTAGGTCGACCTAAACATATATTTCTGACTAAATGAACATCTTTATAAACTCACAGACACGAATTTACCAAACTCTTTTAAGGAAATATTTTTAAAGTAACCATTTGTGGTCCAAAACACAGTTTTTTTGCGCATTTTTTGCCTGTTGCTCTTGATAAAAAGCGTACTGCTATAGCGAGATCGCCACCTAGTGGCCAAACTGAAACTCCCTCCAGGAGAAACAATGTTTACAATATTTATGATCTGAACATTTTTGTTAGAACTTTTCCTTTGGATAAACTAATCTCATTATTTCACTAATATATTTTACAGTATGTGAACTGTATCAGATTACTATAAATATATTCAAAACATATAGAAGATTATTAATTTATTTCTAAGCAAATATGTATAAATGTGTAAACTCAAAATAAAATACAAAAAATCAGACTTGAATCGATCCAGACTCTTGTGAATCGAATAGTTTCTGGAAATTTATTGATACCCAGCAGTGCAAAATCTCCTCTGAGGGGGCGTGGCTTTTGGAGCTCCGCCCCTGATTCTGCTAGCATAAATCTTTACCTACACTACATAAAAATGTCCATCAATTTGGGTAATGTCCAGCCGTATGGTTCTGATCCGGATGTCAGCTGGACGAGGAAGTGAAGATCTTCATGGACAGAACTTCCTCCAAAATCCTGATTCTTTCTCCTTCCAGTTCACCGAAGACTCTTTTAGCTAATTCTCCAGTGTTTATTGACTGTGATCAATACATTCAATCATTGGTTTCTCAGAGTTCTTGATAAAATAATCAAAGCTAACATCAAAATGCTCTTTCATTGATTTACAATCCTTTCCAACTGTGGTCAAATGAGCCGCCGTTCACATTTCCGTGGTCACATCAAGAAGCTCCGTGGAGTCTGGTGGAGATTTTCCAGCGTTCTCAGTCCTGCTACCGTAAGTATTGGATGAAACTCACACCAAAAATCCAGTGATGCTGATTTGACCACAGAAATGTGAACGGCGGCTCATTTGACTGCAGTCAATGTGAAGATACCATCTTCTCTTCTCCAGAACCTGAACTAGACACTAGGAACAGATGAGGGTTTAGTGCATGTGCAGCAGAGCTGTTGATGGAAAGAAGATCATTCATTCAGACAGAGTCTGTCCAAGACAGTTTGATTGATTTAAAAGAAGAAATACTCAGAAATGTAAAAACAAAATGATCTCTTATTGTGTGATTGCTTAGTAATCATTCACAAATAGTGATTCTCCTGCTTCTTTCTGTACGTTTTTCAGCACATAAAAACTCAATCACACTTTAGCAATCTTGGTATCAAAAAATTCAGCTTATTCGGGACGTTACTGCTTGTATTTTTGCTAGTCAAAAACTTTATAGCTTTTGAAATATTGAACAGAATATGCTTCATAGGAAATGAAAGAGAAGGTTTTTAAATGTCAATATTTTAAGTAGATTAGCAACAAACCTTTAAATATTTTCATGGGCTGTTTTCATCTTTTATAGTAATTTTCCTAATTTTTTATCTAAAATTTCAGCAACATGCTAACATTTTTGACTAATTTAGCTGATTGAGGAGTTTAAGGCTATTTTGGAGTTTACAGAGTATTTAAGCAACAGGCTATTTTTTTTTATTAATTTAGCATCTACTGAGGTTTTTAATACTAATTTGGAGTTTAGCGTCTATTTTAGCAACATGCTAACATTTTTAACTAATTTAGTTTACTGAGGAATTTTAGGTTATTTTGGAGTTTAGCTAGTATTTAAGCAACAGGGGCTAATTTAGCATCTACTTTGGTTTTTTATGCTAATTTGGAGTTTCGCTAATATTTTAGCAACATGCTAACATTTTTGGCCAATTTGGAGTTTAGTTTCTATTTTAGCAGCATGCCAACGTTTCTGACTACTTTTGTTTACCGAGGAATTTTAGGCTATTTTGGAGTTTAGCTAGTATTTAAGCAACAAGCTAGCTTCTTTTATTTTTTATTTGGAGTTTAGCTCATATTTCACCAACACACAATTTTTTTTTTGCAAAATTGGCTTTAACTAGGGATTTGAAAGTAATTTTAAGATAAATTTCTCAGAAATTTTGGTCAACTTCAGCACTCTTTCATAGTTATTTAACAACATTTCCAGTCATTTAGCAAATTTAACATTTTGTAAATAGCTTTTGCATTTTCAGCAAATCCCTGCGACTATTTTCAGCAAAAAGCTTCACCATCTTCAGCGACTATTTTCAGCAAAAAGCATTCCCACTAGCATTATTGCAGGTAATGCCACTTTTCTAGTTACATTTGTTCTTTTTCATAAGAAAAACTTCCCATACATGTTAAAACTCATGATTTTCATCATTAAAGCAGCTGGCTCATCCGAATAACTCAGCTATTAGGACATTTGGGTCGATTCAAATGAGAAAGTTTGGAGCCAGTAATGACAGAGGCTGAAAAATGGCAGAAGACGAGAAGTGGGACCAGAACGGGAGAGCAGGGTGATGAATGGTCTGTCCTTTAAATAGGACGGGGTTTTTGCAACTTTTTAGCAGGCCCAGAAAGCAAACTTTGTGCCTGATATTATTCTGGGTCAGGCAGCCTCAGGGGAAGACGAGACGCAGCGCTGGCCTGGCCTTTCATTGGCCGCACAACACACTGGTCTGAGTCTCGCTCAGTCCCCTGGTGTTGGATCTGAAATATCTGCCAGCTTGATGCTTTATCAGAGCGGACCACACATGGACCGTATGTCAGCACAAGACACAAAATGCTCAAGTGGAGCACAGAGAGTGGTGCTGTGGAGCTGGCCTCCATCAGCAGCTGAGAGGAAGTGTGTACTTTCCTGTTTAGTCGTCATCATGCCATCTAGAGGTCGAGATGAGAACAGAGAACACAGACAGCTTCCATCACTTTATACTCATGTAAATATACACACATCTGCATGTACAGTACAAATATGATGAGACTCCTGCGTTTAATCTTTTACATAAATATACATTTACATTGCACTCATTGTAAAAAATTAAATTAAAATGCCCCCAAGGATGGTCAGTTCTTCTCACAGGTCTGAAAAAGAACACTTCTCTATATCCATGCTAAATAATCCACTGATTCACTGTTTACATTCTTTACTGGAGTCGTGTGTGTTTCCACATGCTTCCTCTGAATGATTCAAATGCAGTGAAAAGAGCACTTAAAACAATAAAGGCATGAATGGCACAGACTGAATGTGAGGTTCCAGGTTTGATCCTCTGAGTCTGAGAGTTCAGCTCCTGTTTTCAGCACCATGAAGACGGGAAAAGAAAAATCCTGCGATGCATTAGAGACAAATCAAATCATATGTAGGCAGATTTTTAGTCTTCTGTAAAACTCATTTGTAAAAGATGCTTTAGGAGAAGTCAAGTGTGTGGAACGTTCCCAGCCAGCAAAGCTAAAAGGTCCAAAAACGGTTTAAAAGTGGGCAGAAACTGTGGACCCCAGTGGGTTTGACCCCAGTTTCTGTGGTGGTCCCACTCCCACCTGTGTTTGTCTACATTGGTTTAAGTGGGAATTCAGTGGGTTGGCTCGCTACGCTAGCCAGCCGACCAGTGGACAGCGGAGCTCGCTAGCTTAATACAGTAGAGCTAGCTATCTCAATATAGCTGAGGTCACTAGCTTGCTACAGCATAGCTCGCTGACTCGCCATAGCAGAGCTCGTTAGCCCGATACAGCCAAGCTCACTAGTTTGATACAGTGATGCTCAGTGGCTTGATAAAGCGGAGTGTGCTAGCTTGCTACAGTGAAGCTATTTAACTCAATACGGCTCAGCTAACTATGGTTAACTAGCTTGAGAAAGTTGAATACAGCGAAGCTCGTTAGCTGGCTACAGTGGAATTCGCTAGCTCAATACAGCAGGGCTTGTAGCTCGATATAGCGGAGCTTGCTAGCTCTATACAGCGGAACTTACTAGCTCGATTAAGAAGAGCTTGCTAGCTCCATACAGCGGGACTCGCTAGATGGCTAAAGTGGAGCTCGCTAGCTGGCTACAGTGGAGCTCGCTAGCTTGATACAGCAGAGCTAGGTAGCTCAATACAGCAGAGCTTGCTAGCTGGCTAGAGTGGAGTTCGCTAGCTCGATAAAGCATAGCTAGGTAGCTTAATACAGCGGAGCTTGCTAGCTCTACACAATGGAACTCGCTAGATGGCTAAAATGGAGCTCGCTAGCTTGATACAGCAGAGCTAGGTAGCTCGATATAGCATAGCTAGGTAGCTTTAAACAGTGGAGCTTGCTAGCTGGCTACAGTGGAGCTCGCTAGCTCAATAAAGCGGAGCTCGCTAGCTCGATATAGCATAGCTAGGTAGCTTAATACAATAGAGCTTGCTAGCTCTACACAGCAGAGTTCCCATTCCGATAAAGCGGAGCTTGCTAGCTCGATATAGCATAGCTAGGTAGCTTAATACAGTAGAGCTTGCTAGCTCTACACAGCGGAGTTCCCATTCCGATAAAGCGGAGCTTGCTAGCTCGATATAGCATAGCTAGGTAGCTTAATACAATAGAGCTTGCTAGCTCTACACAGCGGAGTTCCCATTCCAATAAAGCGGAGCTTGCTAGCTCAATACAGCAGGGCTCGGTGGCTTGATACAGTGGAGCTTGCTAGCATGCGAGACCATGCACAAGGAGGCTGGCTAGCGTAGCGAGCCAACCCTCTGAGTGCCCACTGAAGTCAATGTGGGGAAACAGCTCCGGCCACCACAGAAACTGCAGACAGACCAAACTGCGGCCCACATTCTCTACCCACTTTTAGACCACATGTCCTCACTCGGCCTTGCTGGCTGGGTTTCCGCACCAGCAGATAACCGGACCTGCTCTTGGTTCTCATGTCACACCTGCCAGGAACAGCCGGCAGGAGACTGAGGAAGACTAAGTAGGTGATCCTGTTCTCTCTCAAGGAACACGGCGTTTTCTTTACCTCAGGACACTCTGTCAAGTTGCAACATGCAGACATAACAAACAGCCTTTGTTCCATTTCACTGGAGTTCATCAGAACAGCTGGATCTACAGATTGGTGGCTTCCTCCATGGCATTTACCCACCTGCACAAAGGAGAAATTATAGATCAGATTAAGTTTTATACTTAACCAAGAGATTTATAGTAGGGGTGTGCCAAAATATCGATATTGCAATATGTCGCGATATTTAGTCCTGCGATCGATTCTCGATGGTTCTCACCAAGTATCGATATTATATTTTCATTTGAAGAGGCTGTTGCGCTGAGCGTCTGAGTCGCGTGACGGAACCGTTGAGCAGTTGGGCGCGCTGCGTCGGACATTTAATGGCGACGCGCGCGCTTCATTCGGGAAAAGCAGCGGTGAGATACAGGCTCTGTAGCGCATGTGTGAAGCATGTCTACCTGTGCGCAGGTATCATCCATCTGTAGAAGAGGCAGCTGGTAAGAAGTGACTGACTGAGCGCTAGAATGACCACGATCACTTACTTCCTGTTTGATCGGTGCGCTGTGGGAACTGGGCGCATGCTTCGCAATTGTTTGTGTGTACTTCAGGTACCGGTTGGAATTTTCGTTTTCACGTTTAACCTGCTGGTGTACGGTGTAACTTTGGTAAATTTATGGTGTGAAGTTTTCACATGAATGTAATTACTTTTTGCTAATGTTAATTTAAAATAATTATTTAATAAAAAATGTAGGATTTGATGAATTAACTTAAATTAAAATGTAATTAAAATAAAGTACATGAATTCCCTGTAAATTAGGGAGGTTGGTGGTTAATTGAAAAACTTAAAATGACATAAATATTGCGCCGTCTGTCAACCATCGCTCCCGTGAGCAAACTGAAAGTGAAACTGAAGCGTTCTATTTTGCTTTTCCTCCATGTGTGATCAAACACTAATTCAGCCGGGCTGAATGCGAGTGACACGCGCCGTCAGCAAACATACTGGAAAAACATGTGCGCAAAGTTTGGCGGATCTCTGCGTGCCGCGCAACCGTGCATGTGGGGAGCACGGACTTAGAGAACTCAAAATCAGACGCGGTCTCCATTGTTGTTGCGCTTCTAAGTGCACTTTCAAGTGAACTTTCGAGTCCGCCTTCGAGTGCACTAATAACTGCGCTTTTGGGTGCAGAAAATTTGGAAGTTTTTGTAAACCAGTATCAGAGAGTAGGGATGTCCCGATCCGATCACATGATCGGAAATCGGGCGCGATCACGTGTTTGGGGACTCGATCGGAATCGGACTCCTTTGTCCGATCAGGATCGGATATTTCATTAATTCTCATTATGATCAGAGCTTTATATTTCATCTTATCATTCCGAATAAATACTCCACTAGAAGTCTGCATGTCATAAAAAGATCACAAAATGTTATTACCAGAAAACGCAGCAGAAAACGGCAGCAGTACAAGCAGAATGCTAACTTGTAAACAAAGCTAGCTAGAAAGCTAACTTCCGGGACTAATAACTCTTTTAAAAACGCTTTAAACTGACAGCAAGTGTCTCTATTGGTTTGTCATAACTCAAACAACAACCTGTAAAGGTATTCCAACAGAAAAATACAGTATTTTGTTTCTTTTTCATGTGAAGCTCTTCGTGCTGCAGACAGATGGCTACACAGCAGCTGCTAACTGCTACATGCTAGCGCCGTGATTTAACTCCTTAGGACCCGAGCTGTCCTTTGATATGCCTGTTTAATTTATCTGACAGAGAAATAACAGTTAAGAAAATTAACTACTGTGGTAATAAAACCGAAAATGTGATTTCTTCAGAACTTAAAAAATAAGCAAATAACCTTAAAAACAACTAAATAAATAAAACTAATAAATTAAAACTAATAATGATATCAGCTATTCATAAACACTCATCAAATGTTATGCTAAAACAAAATCATAATTTATTTTTAAGAATTTTAAATGAGGACAGGAATCACATTTGGTCAAAAATGTTCAATATTTCTAAAGATGTTGAAGCTAAAGTCACTAAACTTTATCACATGACTAATTATCACTTATATAACGAGAAATTTTTTTTTTTTTTCCTAGTTTATATTTGGTGTATTTATACTTGTTTATTAAAGCTACTTCACAGAAGTGTTTTACTTAAGTTTCTAATGATAAAAGAAGGTTATTGAAATATAAATAAGGGACAACACTAATCTGTTTGTTTAATTTATTCATGTTTTAAATGTCTTATAAAAGTATCGGATCGGGACTCGGTATCGGCAGATACACAAAATCAAATGACTCAGAATCGGATCGGGCCCAAAAAAACCTGATCGGGACATCCCTATCAGAGAGCAAATCCATCCACTAATGAGGCCCCATCAGGAGTTACTGCAGGATGTCCAAAGTCAGGCCTCGAGGGCCGGCCTTCAGCTGGTTTTCCAGAAACTCCGCCTTAGTGGTTCTGATGAGGTGTGTTTAGCCAATAAGGAGCTTCAATGGTAGGTTGTAGGAGACCGGCCCTCAAGGACTGACATTGGACACCATAAAATACCATAAAATAGCTAAAAAAAAAACAAAAGGTGAACTCAGAACACATAAACATTCATACATTTGCTGAAACTACATCAGCGTCAGCTAAGCAAATGCAACCAAACGCTGCAGCGACAACCAAATCAGCTCCACCCCTTTACTCTCCTGTTTCAGAGGGTTTCAGCAGCAGCACTTGGATTCACACATCGGGTCCAGATCACCTTGGAGTTAATTAAAACGAGCAATTACATCTCAAAATGATCCAGTGTAATATGTGAATCCAAACAGACTTATTACAAAGTGATGCTGCTGTTTCCATGGTGACAGGTCATCACTGTTTGGTTTGATCTCAGTGATGTTCAACCGCCGTTCTCCTGATGCGCTGAGGGCTTCTCACCTCTGGGCTGTGAAGTTATCCTCCGCTTTAAAAGAGTAAAACAGAGTTTCTTTGTGGTAAAGCTGGAAGACGTTTGTCTCCTCGTCTCCTGGATGTTTGTCAGAAAGCTTCACCGTGAAACCCAGCAGAGGAAGACTTTCTGAAGCGATCCGCTCCTGAAAACACAAGAACAATGTTACTCAGTATAATTCAGAATTCTTAAAGTCAAATCTTTTGATCCTGTGATCTTTTAGTTATGATTATGTTGTTTTTAGCCAAACAAAACGTTGTTTTCTAGAACATAGTTTCTGCAGAGCAGCAGAAGTTCATTAGAAATTCACCTCTGAGTTGTGGGTGGGTCTATTGATGTGGGACAACCCCACCCCCTCTTCCCCTTCCCTATTGCTTTGCACTGCAAACTATTTCATCCTTAAGAATTAAAACTTTGTTTTTTAGACATTTACCAGAATATTTTATCTTATTTCTGCTTTATATCTGTCTAAGATTTTATCAAAAACTAGAAACTAAAAATAAAAAATATATTATCAAAATTAATCAAAATTATTTTACTCAAAAGAAATAGAAAGACTTGAAAACTAAAATTTCACTGTTTTTTGTTAAATTTCAAGGAACTTCTTTTGAAGTTCCACAAATATTGTTAGACTGGAAATTATTGTAATAATTTTGGGAAAAAATAGATTTATGTTGTAAGAATAAATGTTAGGTTTAGATTTTATCAGGATTTATTAAAATAGGCAAACTTGTACGAAGATTTTGTTCACATTTTGTTCTAAAATGAGTCATTTTCATTTATTTGACTAGTTTTTTGTCACTAATCAAAACGAATGATATGTAGAGATCAAAATATTAAACTATTATTGGGGCTGATTAACATTCAATTTGAAGTTTATTTAACAGTTTTCTTTTTTGACTTGTTTTTTTCCTTTCTGAATGCTTGTGTGGAACTCCTTGTTTCAAGATTTTGATATTTTATTATAACAATTCTTGTTAATTAAAAACTACTGCTGTATGGATGATAATTTTACTACTTTCTAGTGATTTTCTTCACAAGATTAGTGATCTATTCCTATTTTTAGAACACCGAGCTTGTGGCCCGCCCAGTATTTTTCAAACAGCATGCTTTCATCTGCTCCTGATTTAAAACAGTTTGAACTAGAAAAGTTGTATTACCAACAATAATGCTAGTGTGAATGCTTTTTGCTGAAAATTGTGACGCAATTTACTTTAATTGCTGAAGGGATTTGATGACAATACAAAAGCTATTTATAAAATGTTAAATTTGCAAATTGACAGTGAAAGAGAGCTAAAGTTGACCAAAATTTGCTTAAATACTAGCTGAACTCAAAAAATGCAAAAAAATCCCTTAGTGAACCATATTAGTGAAAAAAAGTTTGCACAAAGCTAAAATAGAAGCTAAACTCAAAATTATCATATTAAAACCTCTTTAGATAACAAATTAGCCAAAAAATGTTAGCGTGTTGCTAAAATATTAGCTAAACTCAAAACTACCATTAAAAACCCCAGTAGATGCTAAATTAGCCAAAAACGTTAGCCTGTTGCTAAAATACTAGGGAAATTCCAAATTAGAATAAAAAACTTTAGTAGATGATAAAATTTGCCAAAAAATGTTAGCATGTTGCTAAAATATTAGCTAAATTCTAAATTAGCATAATAAAACCTCAGCAGATGCTAAATTAGCCAAAAAGCTAGCACATTGCTTAATAACTGGCTAAACTAAATTAGCCTAAAATGTTAGCCTGTTGCTAAATTAGAAGCTACAATCTAAATTACCATTAAAAACCCCAGTAGATGCTAAATTAGCCAAAAACGTTAGCATTTTTCAAGAAATGACTATAAAAGATGAAAACATAGCCTTTGAAAATATTTGAAGGCTTGTTGTTAATCTACTTAAAATGTTGAAATCTGATGACTCAGTCATTTCCTACGGGGCATATTTTGCTCAACATTTAAAAACTATAAAGTTTATGAAAACCAAAAATACCAGCAGTAATTAAGTGTGATTTACGTGCTGAAAAACATACAGAAAGGATCAGGAGAATCACTATAGTGTCAAATATTCAGAAATATAATTTTGATCTTAATTTTCTTTATATATGTCCTCCATCGTGAGACAAAAGCTACTGTTAAAAACACAATACAATCCCACCATTTTCATTGGAGTGAGTCTTTGAGAAGAAGAGTATTTAGTTGTTGTGTTTCACTGATGGCCGCCCTTTCATTTTGTAATGAGTGCGTCGATAGTGAGATGTTTCTCCTCACCTCTTGGGCTCTGTACGTGTACAGCACTTTGTCTTTTAGCAGGAACCACAGTCTCTTCCAGTTCTTCTTGCTCTTCTTGCTCCGCTGTAAAGTCCCGCTGATGGAGCCTTCCTCCGACACCGTCACCTGCACATCCAGGTGAGTTCATTTATGGAGTCACAACATCCATTTCCAAACATCGTATCTGCTAAATGAACCTGGGTGAAGGATATGATCCCTTTTCGATTTCGCCAAATGTTGTGAGGATGAATATTCTGGAAGACGGTGGAGAGCGGCCGGCTGGAGCGGTGCAGGCGGGGGCTGCTGCTGCCGGACAGCTCAGAGATCTCTCCTCCTGAGAAGACAAACAACTTCCTTCAGACCAAAGTGAAAAACACAGATATAGAGCAGCGTTTGTTCCCACGGCTCCAGTTCCTTCACACTAACCTTCACTTCTGAAACACAGATAAGCACAAAAACATTTTCTCTGCAGTCGGTGAACCAGAACTGGGTTTGGAAGAGGAGCAGAGACCTGCTGGACTGTTTCTCTGTCGAGATTAAACGAGACTTAGACCTCTGCCAAACCGCTTCATGGCCCCCAGGTGCTGGTGAACTAATCAGAATGAATTCTCAATCCACCGATGCCAAAGAATGAGAAAGATATTAGTCTAGATCAGGAGTCATCAAACTACGGCCCGCGGGCCAGATCCGGCCCTCCTCCACATTCTGCACCGCCCCCGGAAACCGTATTGGCTAAATTTAGACACTTTTCCAGTTTTTAAGGCTAATTGGGCATAAGCGAATATTTCAGCTACATGCTAGCTGTTTAGGCTAATTTAGGCTTATTTCACTTTTTTTAGGCTAATTTGGAGTTTAGCTAATATTTCAGCTACATATTAACTGATTTGGCTAATTTAGGCTAATTTAAAATTTTTAAGTTAATTTTGAGTTTAGCTAATGTTTTAGCTGTATGCTAGCTTTTTGGTGAAATTAGACATTTTTCCAGTTTTTTGGGCTAGTTTGGCATTTAGAAAATATTTCAGCTACATGCTAGCTGTTTCGGCTAATTTAGAAATTTTTTAGTTTTTTCAGCTACTATTTTAGCTAGCTATCAGTTTCAGCATTTTCAGCTACCAACTTCAATGTTTTCAGCTATCAGCTTCGGCGTTTTTAGCTACTGATTTAAGCATCTTCGGATCCATCAATCTATCGGAGGTAATGCAAACCGACCCCAATTGGCTCTTTTACTGTTAAAGGTTTCTGACCCCTGAGCTACATCCTCCTGACTACATGAGAACAGGAACTTTGTTCAGTCAAATTGTTTTTTTTAAATCCACCAAATACCTCACCATTCCACCCCGTCACCTTTGGTGTCTTTGAAAAGCCCCATTTGTCCTCTGGAGATACCAAAAGGAATTTAATTTAGTAGAATACAGTGGTTGGGAGATATAGTTGTGCTCATACGTGTACATTACCCTGGAAGAAATTATGATTTTTTAGGTCACTGTTTATTTCCATTCATAGTTAGTGGTTTGGTGAAGCAATTATTGTCAAAAATTCTATTTATCCTTTTGAAATCCAAATGAAAACAGAAACTTCCCAAACGACCCTGTTCAAAAGTTTAACAGTGAAAACATGAACACAAGCTGATACAAAAGGGTTTGAATGACAGCTAAAGGTAATAACCATCTTCACCTGTGACTCGATTTCCTGTGATCAATGCGCGTGCACTAAAGGTCTATGAGACATTAGCTTCAGCTACGTCTGATTTTTAAGGTGTGATGGATAAATTAAGTAAAATAAAATGATGCAATCATCGTAAAACTGGTATTTTCTAAATATAATATAACCGTGAATCCACTGTGTCCATAACTTTTTTATCTGCGTGTGAAACAGTCGAGTTTGTCGCCGTGTTTTAGCCGGAGCGGCTAATGCTACATGAGAACTGTCTCGATAATTCCATATGTGGATGAAAACTCCTGGTAAACAGCAGCTTTATTATTCGTTGAAGTTAAAGGCTACGATTTCCTCGTTAAACATTTTCTACCCGAAGAAACTTTATAAATACGATTTATTGTCTGATTTTTGTATTTAGCTTTGTGCTACTAGCTTAGCAATCCAGTTAGCCATGATGGTAGCCGCTTTAAGTCATGTGACCCAGACGGATGTTGTGAACAGAATCTGGAAGTCTTTCAAAATAAAACTTCCTTCAGGATCAGACAATAAGCTAAACTGAAATATTAGCGCATTAATTTATTTCTTTTTGTTTCTGCGGCCCGGTGGGTGGGGACTGCTGGGGGTTACCAGCCCCCATGGGGACCCCATCAGAGTGCATCTCTATCACTAACGTCATGACCAGCATTGACGGCGCTCTCACCTCTTTTCTTCAGCTCGCTGTAACAGCGATCGCACACTTTGGCCATGCGGTCCTTCATGTATTTGAGTGGATATCTGTTCCTGGAGCAGCTGCGACAGACGATCTACAGCATGAAGGAAGCAGACATCAGAGTTCTGTGAGGTTTTTGGGGGGGCTCCGGCTGCAGTTTGACTCTTACCCTTCCACAGCCGTGGCAGTGATGTCTGCGGAGCGTCAGGCTGAAATCGGCCGTGCAGTTCATGCACATCATGACTTGTGAGACGGGGACGAGAGTGGGAGCTTTCTCCCCCAGGAGCAGTTTAAGACCATCTCTGGACTGAACAGAGACACACGGTCGGTCACATGTCTGCATCAGTGAAGGACGGGATGTTGAGGACGTGTTCACCTCTCCGGAGCAGCTGTTGAAAGCAGATCCTCTCGCGTGTTCACTCGCAGTTCGGCTTAGAGTGTAGAACCAGTCTTCTCTTTCCAGGAATGAACTGCAAGTAAGAACACGCAAACTATTCCCAACCCTTCTACTGAACATCTGTAGTATTGTTTTGTTCTAAGCAGATATTTTCTGATTTATATACATCTCTCTGTGACCCACCTGGCAGACAAAATGATGGAGATGTCGGCTCCCTCCAGCTTTAGAGCGTTTGGGGCATTTTCTATGGTGGGTTTACTGACCTGGAAATTCAGTCAGATTTGGGTCCAACCGTCAAATAGAGAGAAAACGTTCAAATTATGGTTCTGTTCTATCCTTAACGACACGTTATCCAGGAGGCAGAAATATGGAGACATGATAAGGAACTGACCTTGAGGCCGGTGAGGGACAGAGTATTCTTCAGTCGGTATTTTCCATTCTGCTGAGGGTAGGTGTAGAGCAGCACGTCGTTCATCTGACAAACACAACGTTCCATCACTTTACTAAAGTCTACAGATTTAAAAACATCCCCGTAATAAAACACATTTGATGCATTTACATCAACTCTCCAGCAGGTGTCGCTTCAGCCTAAGATTAATCTCATTTATGCTTCTTCACTGATTTCTAAATGTTTCTTACTTTGAAAAAAAATGTCAAAACAAATCTTGAATCTGCATGAAAGATTAAACACATTTTACTATTAATCCCAGTGAAAAAAGACAAAATGATGTTAACATTTGAATTCCAATACCTTTAGTTAAAGATCTATTGAATAACGTTTCACAGCCTGGCAGAACTTTACACCACAAACATTTCTGTTAATGAGTTTAAAAAGTTTATTTTCCAGTTAAAGTCAATGTTCCCTTAGAGCAGGGGTGTCAAATCCCAAACACACTTGGGACAAACAGAATAAACATTTATTGAAGACTCCAAATCTACATTTTTAAAACTAACTTTTGAACATAATTATGAACCAAATATATAGAATTACCTGCAATAATGTTAGTGTGAATGCTCCAAGCTGAATTTGGCAGCTGAAGATGCTGAAATTGATAGCTGAAAATGCTAAAGCTGATAACTAGTAAAAATATTAGCTAAATGCCAAATTAGCCTAAAAAAACTAAAAGAGAAAACCTTGGGTTAGCCAAAGCAGCTATCAAAATATCCTAAAAAAAGCATGCTCTGAAATATAAGGTAAAAGTCAAATTTGCCTAAAACACTAAAAAAGCATAAAGCTGAAAAAAAACAGCTAAACTTTAAAATAGCCTAACAAACTGGAAAAAGGCCTAAATTAGCCAAAACAGCTAGTATGTAGCTGAAATATGAGCAAATATCCAAAATGGACTAAAAAGCTGTAAGCTGAATTTGGCAGTTGGAGATGCTGAAATTGATAGCTGAAAACTCTGAAGCTAATTGCCAGCTAAAATTTTAGCTAAATGCAAAATTAGCCTAAAAAACAAAATAAAATAAAATAAAAAAACTTACATTATTTGAAACAGCTAGCATGTAGCTAAAAAATAGCTAAACTTTAAAATAGCCTAAACACTGAAAAAAGTCTAAATTAGTTCAAACAGCTAGCATGTAGAAATATGAACTAAAAAGGTGTAAGCTGAATTTGGCAGCTGGAGATGCTGAAATTGATAGATGAAAACGCTGACGCTGATTGCTAGCTAAAATATTAGCTTAATGCCAAATTAGCCTAAAAACAAAAAAAAAACCTTAGGCCTTAGCTTAGCCAAAACAGCTAGCTTGCTCTTAAATACTAGCTAAATGTCAAATTTGCCTAAAAAAAAAACAAAAAAAAAAACGCTGAAGCTGATCGCCAGCTAAAATATTAGCTAAATGTCAAATTAGCCTGAAAAACTTTAAAAAACTTAGGTTAGCAAAAACAGCTACCATGTAGCTAAATAAGCTACACTTGAAAATAGTCTAAAAAAAACTGAAAAGAAAAAGCTTAAATTAGCCACAGCAGCTAGCATGTAGCTGACATTTTAGCTGACCCAAAAATTGATTTAAAAAAACTGAAATCGAGCCTAAGTTAGGAGAATGTCGATTTTTAAAACTTTAAAACCATAACTTGTTAACAATGTTTATGAATCATAAAAAAGCAGGAACATTATTCCAGAATAGTCCAGAAGTAAATCCTTTTCTAAGGATGATGTCACACTCACTGGATCCAGTTTTTATTTACAGCCAATGTTACGATTTTGTTTATCACTTTTTCTTTTAAACTAACTAGATTTTCAAATTTAGTTTATTGAGGGACACGTTCATCTCAAACTTTTGACCAAACGGTTCCCATCAGAAACTGTGAATAAACTCCGTCTGCCTGTTTGGTTACAAAATACTGGATTATTCGTGTATAAAGATTTTTAAAAATGACCAATAAAAGGAGTTTGTGTACTTCAGTAAAAATAACAGGCAGGACTGACTGAACGGTAAGAAGTGTAAAACAAGGACTTTAGTCTGAATGTTGTTTAGCTTTAGGTACAAACACTTAAAGCGGCCGAACTTCCTTCTCAGTAAACAGTCGTATTTAGTAACATCAGAAGTTTACGTGGATGTTTCTACATCAGCAGCTGACCTTCACCGCGCTGGTCATAAAAAACGGTTCAGGAAGTGAATTTTCAGAAACATCCTGCCAGGAAACCTCTGTAAAGCTGTCTGGACTCAGGAAAAGATTTGGACTTACGTTTCACACAGATTTACACGAATAAAGCAAACTTTGTCTATGTTTTTAGAAAACAAGATTTATCATGAAATCTATAAAAATGTACCAAGAACAGATGACGAGGCTGGCGGCTTTTCCTGCTGACCTTCATCAGCGTGCCCTCCTTCACAAAAACCTGTTGGAAAAGGAAAAATCAAGTTGAAAAAATAGAGATCCTCTGATCCCAGTGCATGAAGGTTATCCGGAATGATCTTATTTTTGGATCAGGCTGGTTGAGGATTCCCAGCTGATTTTTTTTGTGTAAAGGTCGACATGGAGACAGAGAAGGGCCGACAGGGCGGCTGGTCAACCCAACGATGCAGCTATCAGAGCCGTACGAACCCTGCCAGGCTGAAGCAGGTCCCGCTGGCCGTGGACGCTGTGCGCGATGTTGATCAGGCGCAGCAGATTCTCCTGCAGGAGAAAAGCAGCAGTCAAACAAGAGAAACGATGAAGGGCGTGACATCATCGTCACTATCTACAACTCCTGCAGAGACGGTGGATGGTCACATGATGCAGGCAGACGAAGACGTTATCGTTCATGACTTTAGCCTGACTTTCACCTGGACTTTTTTGGGTATTTTCGTTCAAAAACATGTTCATTGATAAAAATGTAATTCTTGTTGTAATTAAATTACACCTAAAACTTTCATTCTATGTTGTAAAAACAGTTTGTTAAACATTTTTGGGGTTTCCACAGTAAAATGAATAAAATTTATCAGATGGAATTTTCAGTTTTTGCATGATTTTATGTCTAGTTTGAGAATATAAGATGTAAACATGAAGGTAGAGAGAGGTTGTACTAATTAAAATGAGACCAAATAAGCAACAGATCGTCTTTCAAATTTTAAAAACAGGAAATTCAAAAGTAGACAAAAACTGAGTTTTAGGCCTTAAAGGGTTAAAAATAAACGTTCTAAATGTACAACTTGTGTGTGATTACATATTGTGATTATTTACAGATGATAAGAGGCTGGTAAATACTGTAACAAAAAAAATTATTGCAATTAATTTTTTTCCAGTTTGCGATTAATTAATTTTTAAATCGATACTTATAAAATATTATTCAAGTAATTTTCTTCCACTTATTTTAGTGGGTCAGAAATATTTTTTAGATAAAAATCCATTTCCCTTCTATTTGAATTTCAAGATCAGTCTCTGTAAACATGGAGTTAAATCTTTAATTAAGAAGTAATTCAGTTTTTCCAACATGTATATTTATATAGATTCTGTCAATGGGCGAAGACAGAGAAACACCTGGACAGGTGACTAGTCTGCCGCAGACAACCACACGCTCACTCTGAAGAGGAAACTTTATTAAAAAAAAATAAAATCAGCCCATGGGGAATGTTTTAGCCCGTTGGATGGAACCTGAGCACCTGGGAACGTTAGTATAGGCTCCAGCAACTTCCATGACCCAACTTAGCATGACGTAGCATTGATGGATATTTATTAGGGCTGGGAATCGATTAAAAACATTTAACTAATTAATCGCACACCAGGGGAAAAATTAATCGTGATGAATCACATTTTTTTTTGTTACATAACCACTTATCTGCAAATAATCACAACATCAAATCACACAAAACATGTTTAGAACATTTATTTTGAATTAGTGCTGAAAAACAAAATAGATTAATCAAACTTTTGAGTTGTGATTAATCACAATGTTTTCCTAGATACATTTTATGACTATATAATATTTAATAATAATACAAATGTATAAATAATAATTATATTTTGAATAAAAGCAGACCAGAGAGAAAATGTTTCTTTCATTTTTATTGTCTTATATTTTTTAATTTATCAAGTGTAGAAATGTAATTTGTGTACAAAACACATGTAAGATCAGCAGAACTCTAAAGACTTTTATGTCTGCAGTATCACTATAATAAACTTCAGGCTCAGCGACACGTTGTTGTTCTGGTTTAAATATTTTGATTTTTGTGAAAAAATGATCTAAACCAAAAAAATGACAAGATTAAAGTACTAAAAAAACTGTGGTACAAGTGGAATAATACCTGACCAATACATTGGTCTTAATGCGTTAACTTTTACAGCCCTAATATTTACATGAAGAGTTTACAGGTAAATATAAGATTAAAATGTCCAACATTTCCTGCTGATTCACTGAAACGTGCATTTCAAACTCTTATTAAAGTCTTACCCCGTGTTGAATGTTGTCATTGATCTGATCTGCAATGTCAGAAACGACTCCGACCGCAGCTGTAAGACAAACAGGTAAAAGCATCAGCAACAAACACGTCAAAGTCACGGCCCGGGGGCCGGATCCGGCCCTCCAGGTAATTCTATCCGGCCCTCCAGATCATTTTATTTTATTATTAATGACCTGATGTTATTTTGTTCTCATTTCTAACTTGCATAACTTTGACTAAATATATTTTTATTGAGAGTAAAATATTAAAGTTATTTAAGGTTTAAGTTGATGTATTCTGGAATAATATTCCTGCCTTTTTATTATTCAAAAAAAGTTACGGTTTTAAAGTGTGAAAGATTGTCATTCAGCTTTTATGGGATTTACAAAGATTTTTTAGGCTGTTTTAGAGTTTAGCTAATATTTCCGCTACATGCTGTTTTCTTTCTTTTACATTTTTCAAGCAAATTTGACATTTAGCTAATATTTTAGCTGGCTATCAGCTTCAGTGTTTTCAGTTATCAGCTTCAGTGTTTATAGCTATTAGCTTCAGTGTTTTCAGCTTTAGCGTTTTAGCTATTATCTTCAGTTTTTTTCAGCAATCATCTTCAGCTTTAAGGTACTAGCTTCAGTGTTTTCAGTTATTAACTTCAGTGTTTTAGCTATCAGCTTTAGCATTTTTAGCTATCAGTTTCAGTGTTTTCAGTTTTCAGCTTTAGCGTTTTTAGATATTAGCTTCAGCTTTAAGGTATCAGCTTCAGCATTTTTGGCTATCAGCTTCAGCGTTTTAGCTATCAGCTTCAGTATTTAGCTATAGATTTCAGCATCTTCAGTGGTCAAATTCAGCTTACAGCATTCATACTAGCATTAATGCTATATATCTAGTTCTTAATTATGTTAAAAGTTCTGATTTTTTAGTTTTAGAGTGTTTAATAAATAATGTAGCCACGAGGGGGCCCAAGCCAGGGTCTCATTGTGCCGGTCCCAAGCCCGGATAAATACAGAGGGTTGTGTCAGG
>NC_050516.1:32783876-32815532 GCF_002922805.2 Oryzias melastigma
GCTGAAGACAGGCTTAGATGGAGGAAACTGATTCGCTGTGGCGACCCCTGAAGGGAAAAGCCGAAAGGAAAAGAAGAAGAAGAAGAGTGTTTAATAAATGTGACCTCAGGTGTGTTTTAGATTTTTCGTGCGATCGTTTGACACTCCTGCTCTGCTGCAGTCAGAGGGAGTCATCGCTGATCAAATATCTTCTTCCTCCGAGTCTCAGGAGTGTTACAAGTTTGGACCAAAGTGGCTCCCTTATCAGAGATGTAGACTCAGATTGTGTTGCTGTGAAGCTCCTCATGAATTACACATCACAGACAGCAAAGACCTGAACGACTGTCTGGTGGGTTGCCAGCTCAAACAAAGAAACCCAACTTGGCTGTGGAGGCCGTTTCCTCGAGCAGAAATACATTCCCAGAGAAAACAGAGCCACACAGAGCTGGTGAAGGTGCAGGAAGTAAAACGTGTTTCACCGTACCTTGGGTGTCTTCATATTCCCTGGAATCGGGTGAAAGATTGTTCAGGTAATCTGAGAGAAGAAAGAAAATGTTTTCCTTCATAGTAAAATATCAGCCGTTTGTTTGTGTTTCACCCACCAGTGAGGAGCATTCGGTACCGAGCCACCCGGACGATGACCTGCAGCAGCTGCTGCTTGATGCCAACAGAGGAACTCTGCTCCTGAACCAGAGAAATATCAACATTTATCATCTTTACTTTTATGGAAAAGGTTTTGAATTGATCAGAAAAAAGATTTCCTCAGCAGTAATACAACATCACATCCTATTTCAGGAGGTGTTGATACAGAAATCCAGACTGATGGTTGAGATGTTGATACTACATCCTCTCGGGGCGTCATCAGTTCACTCAAAGTGTTGAGATATCAATATTTCCTGGAATGGTTAAAGACGAGGTGATGACATCATCATCACTCTAGTCCTGTGTGACTCTCAAACAGCTGGAATGACTCGTTTACAAAACACAAAAACTATCGACTTTATTTGACATGGAAAAGAAGAAATCAAAGAACGATTCATATCAGGGCTGAGACCCTCATGGGGTCAAATCAGGGCTGGACTAAAAGAAATTCTGGGTTTTTTGTATGACAAATGTATGTATTTTAACTTTCTGAAATGTTGTTGGGTAGAGGTGGATACTGAGAGCCTGTCCTGTTATGTGTGTGTGTTTATTATGTGTATTTAATATTTGTTTCTACTATCTTGTTTGATTTCTACTCAGTCATTTGTTAGTATTTCTTAATTGGAGGACCCCCTTGAAAACGAGACGTTCCATCTTCTAGGGGTTTATCCTCCTATCTCAGTTTAATAGTGTGAATAAATAAAAATAAAGTGAAAAATCAGATTGTAAATAATAAAAAAAATGAAATTTTAAAGAGGGCATCGTAAATTTTGAGAAAAATAAAAGTACATTTGAAAAAAATAATTTGCAAACTTGAAAGAAATATTGAAAATTCTGAAAAATGATTTTAAGATTTATAAATTAATTAAAAATGAAAAATTTAAATCTAAAACTGTTACCAAATAAAAAGAATAATCTTCATTTGTTTAAAAAAATTGAAAAAGAAAAGAAATAACACTTAAAAATTTGAACAATATGTTGTAAATTTGAAAGAAAAAATACTGAAGACAAAGTTAAAAAACTATTGATGTAAAATTACTAATTGAAAAATAATGTATCCAATAGAAACAGCTGCTGTTTTAAATTTTATTTCTATTTATTTATTTATTGTTTTTCTGCATCTTCACTTACAGTTCTCTATTTTCAGTTTCAACTCAGAGTTTTTGTGTTTTGGCTGCTGAGCTGATCAAATTTCACATGGGGGCGGGGCTTGCAGCTCATTGGCTACCGGGAGATGTTTCCCATGGGGTGATGGAGTGAACTCCTCCCTACACATTTTCTACAATTCTCTAAGAAAACATTTTCACATTTTTCTCTCTTAAACTCTTAGAGTTCAAACCTTCATAGAAAATAAGTCCAGTTTTAGGATGAAAACAAGAATCGAATCGCATGAAGATTTCTGTGACATCGATAAACTCTGCATCTGTGTGAGGAACGGTACGGAGGAGACAGTGCATCATACACTGTAAAAAGTGAAACATTGGATCACCTAGCAAAAGTTCTGTAATTTGTTACGTTTAAAATTATTAGTTTTCATCAAATTAAAATTTTAATCAAAGAGAAGTAACATTTTTAAATGTATTTATTTGTACTTTTGGTAATTGATAAAATGTTTCACTTTTTACAGTGTAACGTATACTATTTATATCTCATAATTTAGTTTTTTTTTACATTAAAAGGTTTAAAAAAGGCATTTTCACTAAAAAATAATGTTCTATCAATTCTTTGATGCAGGGTTAAAAAATACAGAAATGAAATTTGAGATCTCAGAACTTTAGAAGTCTAACCACAAAAAACGGTAAAGTTAACCAACACAGTAATGACTCACTGACCTTGTTATATGAGCAGAATACAGAACAGTATTTATCTATATTTAGTTTATAAAATAAAACGAAGAGCAGACACGGAAGAAGCAATTTTCAAGAAAAAATAGGAAACTGTTTCCTCAGACCCAAATGAAATGATTCACTGATTCCAAATCAAAATAAACTCTTATTTTTGTCTGGCGTTTTACTCTTTCCTGTCCAGCTTTTTTTGTTTCAATTCCATTTGAGTAAATCTGTGCAGCTAATGTATGCAACAGTGGGACGATCCACAGCTTCAGCTTCAGCTTCCTACCCCTCTGGCAAACTAGCAGCAGTCATATATTGAACCATCTTTCAGTATCTATGCGTCCACAGAGTGGAAAATCCTTCCGTCAGCAGCCGCTCATCTAAAGAGGAAAAAGCCACCGGCGTCAACAAACTGCGTTCACGGAGACACCAGGACCCTTTTATTTGAACTCAGGAGGCCCTAAAACCAGCCGACGGAGGAGGAGGAGACTTGCTGCCAACTTCTCCCTTCAGTGGTCTATAAAATATCATTTCAGTCGGTGAATAAAACACAAGAACACGAGGCTGATCTGTGAGTCATTGATCCCTGCTCAGGCTGCAATCCCAGCCGATAAATGCAGCATGAAGATACTGTAGATGCTGAAGAATAACACTTTAAACCTTTCAGTTGATGTTTATTCAGCTTTATTCCAGCATTTATTGCCTTTTAAATAGAAAAAGACTTGATTGGCTGATATCAAAACTAGAATCAATAAAAAAAAATTAACTAATTATTCGCAAACCTGGGGAAAAATTAATTGGGATATTTTTTTTTTATTTACAGTATTTGCCGACCACTTATTATCTGTGAATAATCGCAAAATTAAATTCACTTGACATGACAACATGGATCAAATAGTTTTTTGTGAAAAAGTGATCCAAACCAAAAAAATATCAGGTTTAAAGAACTAAAAAGCAATTAAATATTTATTTCTTTTGTAAATAACATGGTATGAGTGGGAAAAGAACCAGATGGAGTGTTTTAACGCAGACTGTGGGAGACTGAACCCTCAGAGACAGACTGCTGTTTGCGATTCATTTGCATTAATAAATATAATATATTAAATCTTGCAAATTTTTTTAAAAGTTGAAACTGTTAAAAAACGAGAATAAAGTTGTGTTATGACTTTAAAAGTCAAAAGCTGAATTTATGATTTTTTTCTCGTAAATTTGCAACTTTAAATCTCGGAAATTTATGAGAAACAAGTCGAAACTGTTAAAATTACTAGAATAAAGTCGTATATTTATGACTAAAAGTCATAGACTAAATTTATGATTTTATTTATAATTTAATTTATAACTTTAATTCTCGGAAATTTACGACTATAAATTTAGAAAATGTTTGACTTTAAGACTTAGAAATTAATGAAAAAAAATAGAAACTGTTAAATTACTAGAATAAAGTCATATATCTATGACTTCAACAGTCATAGGCTAAATTTATGACTTTTTACTTGTCCATTTACGGCTTTAAATCTGGTAAATTTATGACAAAACCTTAGAAATGTATCATTTTAAATCTCGCAAATTTACGAAGAAAAAAAACCAGTTAAATTAGGAGAATAAAGTCGTATATTTAAGACTGAAAATCTTAGGCTAATTTTATGATTTTTTTCTTGTAAATTTATAACTTCAAATTTCGTAAATTTATGACTAAATCTTGGAAATGTATAACTTTAAATCTTGCAAATTTATGAAAAAAAATCAAACTGTTTAATTACGAGAATAAAGTCGTATATTTATGACTTTAAAAGTCTTAGGCTAAATTCATTATTTTTTTTCTCGTCGATTTACAAGATTTAAAGTCGTAAAATTTACAAGAAAAAACTCATAATATTAGTTTTTTTTCTTTTTTGGTCGTCTAATACTCCGTCGTAACAAAACAACTTTTCATTTTGTTCCTTTTTTCAACAACTGATGTGAAACTTAAAAAAGTTCAGTTTTTATGACATTTTTATTCAGACTTTTATTTGTTGTTTTATGAAATATGATGCATTGTAGATTTTTTTTCTAATCTTTTAAACTTTTATTTGTGTAAAAAAGAGTTAAATGTTTCCGGTCCGTCATGAACCATTTTATTGAAATATCCCTGTAATGTTCATAATGTTCATACTGACAGAATCTAGAGTGAATAAATGAAGCATTGCCGCCGTGAGCGAGACGCTGAGCCCCACATTTCTCCTGGTGGTTACAGGTGTGAATGTGTGAATGTGTGATTGTGACTGTAAAATGCTTTGAGCCGTCTAAGAATGTAATAAAACACTATATACCATTTAACAAAAATCCATCATTCAGAACTCATGCTTTTCTCCGATAAAAGGTCATGTGATCATTATAAGAAAAAGTAGAAAATAACAATTTGAAAAAGTCCTTTTTTGACAAACATATTTTTGTTAAATGTGATTTCTGACCTCGAACTTTTGAATGATGGCGGCAAAAGCAGGCGACGTCTGACAGCTGTTCTCCAGCAGACTCATGCTCCGGTCGAAGTGGCCGATGTAAGTCGTGAAGACCAGGAACTCCGCTTTTCTGGACAGAAATATGTCAGCAATCCTCTGGCTGTCCTCCCTGAGTGCAGAAAGGTTCAGTTGTTGATTTGAAATCAGGAGAAGTGAAGAAAAACATCTCCCTGTTTCTGTCTGCTCCAATGTTTTAACATCGTATTCTCCACACTTAAAACTTTTTCAAAAATCAGCCGTTCGGCTTTTTAAGTTCCAAAAACTGACAAATGTTCTTGTCCGTTCTCGCTGACACAGCAGCGGCGAGCGCTCAGACGATCACGCCGTGCGCATTTAGAGGGACACAGACGGAGATTCTGGAAAGTCGCGCTCTTGGAAACATTACCTTTAAATTAGGAAATTTAAAGTTATACATTTACAAGAAAAAACATCATAAACATGCGCAGAATGTCGTCGATCGGATCAAAGATCAGATTAGAATAGAACTGTTCTCATGAGCCTGAAAAACTCGATCCGGTTGTGACGAACGTTTCCATCAGAATAAATCACGTTGACGTGTTCAGAACTGTCTAAAATACCGGAAGTAGTCCGTTATAAACAAACAAAGATCCTGTATAGAGCGAGATGATACTCTGAGCGTGTTTTCATTATTGTTAATAATAATTTTGTTCGCTCATAATTTTCTAAATCCGTGCAGGAATCGGCATCTTGGCTGCACGTAAATGTGTGGGAATAACATTAGTCTTTTTTTTGTCTGGACGTGATTGGAACCTTTTTTTTTTTTTGCACGGTTTCTCAGAACTTTTCGGTGAGCGTGGCGGCATTTTAAAGCCATCTCCGCCGGCTCATACCGTCCTGACGCCGCTCGGAGACACAGGTCTCCCAGGAGACTCGGTTTTCCAAAATTCAGCAGCTCACTCGCACAGAGAAGCCGGACAGACTGCGGTTCGAAGCTCACACCGCCTTCCTGACCCCCTGGAGAGCAGCCGATTGGTTCTCTATGCATGACGTACAATCCATAACAGTAATGAAACACGATCGGATCAACAACCAGTATAACCCTCCTGTCCCAATCGGAAGGAAATTTGGATCCAAATGAGTCTCCGAACGGCGTGTTTACATGACGCGTTTTTATTCTGATCAGGCGTTTATTCCACTTATTTGTAGCCATGTAAACGTAGCTATTGACAAAAAAACTCCAACTACGATGAAAGGGAACCAACATGTTTGATTAGCTGTTTAATTCAAACACTAAAGATGGTTTTGTTAAATAGTGGAATAAAGTTGAACTAAACTTTTGCTTGTTACTTTTTTTTTTTTTTTATAACACAGCCCAAACCCTGGTGTGGAAATACGCTCTCTTCTGAATCTTACCAGTGGCGGATTCGATATTCCAGCTCGTTGAGGATTTTGCGGTGTAGGACGTAAACATCAGGAAGCTCATTGAGAATCTCTCCGAGTCTCCCGTCATCCAGAACAGGCTGCCCTTCATCCCCGACCGCTGAGGCCACAGCGTCCCTGAAGTCCTGAATGAGATCGAGGATTCATGTCCTGATTACACGTATTATCTAAGACAACACGACTCCATCAGTCTGCACGTCTTTGATAGAAATAATAACCCAGTAAAGAGCACGTCTCATGATCAACTATTGATTCCATTCCCACAGTGGAGGAACAGATTCAGACTGAAAACTGCTTTTCAAAGTTATTCACATTCCATTTTTACAAATATGTATATTTTTCAATTGTAGCATTTTCAGAAATTTTGATTTTTATCAAACCACACACTAGAATTCTGTAATAAAAATATTGCTGAAAATGGTGACAGAATTTACTTTAACTGCTGAACGGATTTACTGAAAATGCAAAAGCAATTAGCAAAATGTCAAATTTGCTAAAAGACTGAAAATTTCATTGAATTACTATGAAAGGGCACTCAAGTTGACCTAAATTTCTGACAAATTTGTGGTAAAACTGCTTTTAAATCCCTTAAACATGCCAATTTTGCAAAACTATTTAGTGTGTTGCTTAAATATGAGCTAAACTCCAAATTAGCCAAAAAAAAAAAAAACCTTAGTAGACACCAAATTAGTCAAAAAAGCTAGCTTGATGCTTAAATACTAGCTAACCTCCAAAATAGCCTAAAATTCCTCAGTAAGCTTAATTAGTCAAAAACGTTAGCATGTTGCTAAAATAGAAGCTAAACTCTAAATTAGCCTATAGGAACCTCAGATAAAAAAATGAGTCAAAAACGTTAGCATGTAGCTAAAATAAAAGCACCTCTGTAGCCTATATAACAAATTAGCCAAAAGCGCTAGAACGTTGTTTACTAGCTAAACTCCAAAATACCCCAAAAATTCCTCAGTAAACTACATTATTGAAAAACGTTACCCTGTTGCAAAAATATAAGCCAAACTTTTAGTACATGCCAAATTAGCCACAAAAAACGAGAGCATTGCTCAAATACTAGCTAAACTCCAAAAATAGAATGAAACGACTCAGTAAACTAAATTAATCAAAAACGTGATTCTGTTGCTGAAATAGAAGATAAACCCTAAATTAGCCTATAGGAACCTCAGATAAAAAAATGAGTCAAAAACGTTAGCATGTAGCTAAAATATTAGCTAAACTTCAAATTAGCATAAATAACCTCAGCACATGCCAAACTAGCCAAAGAAGCTACCTAGCCACTAAAATAGCCTAAAATTCCTCAGTAAACTAAATTAGTCAAAAACGTTAGCATGAATCTTTACCTGGGCCATGTAACCGCTCTAGATCAAAGGACAGATAAAAAGTTGCTGCAGGTACTTCTAGCTGCAAGTAAAAAAACGATAACAAGAAAGTGGAAGAACCCAGCTCCACCAACATTAGATAATTGGTTGGATACAATATACGAAATCTTTAAAATGGAAAAATTGACATTTACACTTAAATTCAAAAGGGAAAATTTCTCCAAATTTGGTTTAAATTCATCAAACATATTGCACCAAACAGAGCGGGCTTTGGATGAACTCTAATTAAGCATCTACTTAATGACTGAAATGTTTCCGCACCAAGATATAAGTGAAATATTTGTTTGAAAATTATAAGTACATGTACCCTTATTTAAGTTTATTTGATTATATATATCTTATATATATGTGTATTTTTGTTACATATATTTTTTTATTTTTATTTATTTTTTTATTCTTCCTGTTCTTTACTTATTGTCGATGTTATTGCCTTAACTTGGCTTGTTATGTTTCTGGAACTTATGGACAGAACAAAAAACGCTTGAAAAGGATTGCCTGAGAAACCTGTGTAATGAACACTGTAAAACTGCTGTACATTGAATCTTTTTCAAATAAAAAAATAATGACAAAAAAAAACAAAAAAAAAAAACGTTAGCATGTTGCTAAAAGAAGCTAAACTCTAAATTAGCCTATAAAACCCCCTGTAGACAACAAGTTAGCCAAAATGTTAACATGCTGTTAAAATAATAGCTAAACTCCGAATGTTTGAAAAAAAGATGAGAACATATCCCATGAATATATTTAGATGTTTGTTGCTAATCTACTAAAAAAAAAAAAAAATTGAAGACTTTCTCATTCATTTCCTATGTGGCATATTTTGCTCAATATTTAAAAAAACTATATAGTTCATGAATACCAAAAATACAAGCAGTAATGTCCTGAATGAGCTGAACGTTTTAATACCAAGATTGCTGAAATCTCTATAGTGTGATTGCTTATACTAAACAATCACACAATAACCAGTGGTGATATATAATATCAGATTTAAACATCCATAAACTACATAGACCTGTTACAAATGTAACACAACAAACAGAAAATAAGCTTGAAATGAACAATCAAGTGCTTAATTTAAACAATAAAAACCACTAAAAGTCTCATGAAAATGAAGATAAATTCTTCATCGATGCAAACGCTGCAGTTTCTAGGAGGAGAAACTCGCTGCATCAGACAGACTCCCTAAATTACTCGTCACCTGAGGAGTCCTGCTGATCAAGCATGAGACATTTTAGAGACAGTTACTCACTTCTTGAAGCCTCTTGAGAGAATCCACATGTCTGCAGACAAACAGAAGGATTAGACTGGTTTGGGGATTAGGGAGGAAATATTAGGAATTTTTACTTACGCTCTTTCCGTTTCCACAAGATCCATGACGACATAGAAAGCTCTGGACTGACCATCAGGCTTTACAAACCAACAAAACAAACAGATTATTACTAAAAACACAAGTCCAAATATGATTACAGTTATGATAAAAAAAACATTTTCTTTTTCTGGAACTCTAGAGCAAACCTGTCGGTCATAGTTGTCCATCCCACCGTCTTCCTCTCCAGAGGTGCGTCCTTGGTCTTCTTCACCCCCCAGATCTCTCTGGTTCTCACTCGTAGAGTCAACCTTTGAAGCAACGACCACAGGAACCACGTATTCATCAGTGGAGACGCTGTGAAGGAACAAACATCAAAGAATGATCATGGAGACAAAACACCATAAAACGAACAGATTAACCCAACGTGTTCCTCCACACATCAGGTTAGGATTCAGTGTTTGGATTCAAAAAGGAAAATATATTTTCTTCAAATACAGAAGAAACAAAAAGGATTTTCTTGTCAAAGCTGGAGGACAAATTTCATTGTAAATTGTGTAAAGTAATCTAGTCTTTGGTTACTTCAGAAGTATATTTTCAGTTCAGGGCCAATACCATGCAATATATATATATATTTTTAAGTTTATTATCTTTCTGCTGTGCAAGTAGGAAATTACTTTTGACAATTGGGGGTGGAGACAATCCTCTGATTGGTCTATTAAAAAAAATCTTCAAGCTACAATTTATGTAATTAATGCTTTTATAGTTACTTTTTCAATATAGTTGACTGATAAAGAAGCTGCCAGAAAGATTCATGACTAGCTTAGAATGGCTAACTGCATTTAATAAAAGAACACACTAAATGTGCATTTTAAAACTTCTCAAAACATCTTTATTTCTAAAGTCTTAGCTGTTCTTTTAAGTCAGATATACCATATACAGTTGTCCCAACAATGTTCCGGCATGGCAGAAAGGCTACACACTCCTCCACAAACGTAAACTTCCTGTTTACTGGTGCTGCCACAAACGATTATTTTAATAATCAACTAATCACTGATTATTGGTCGACTAATCAGGTCATGCATAAATTGGATATAAAGCACACATCTTAACCATAATTAGCTTTAAACTAACTAAAAACTAGATATATAGCATTACCTGTGATAATGCTAGTGTGATGGTGTTAGCTGAATTTGGCCTCTGAGGATGCAGAAACTGATAGCTAAAAACGTTTAAGTTGATATCTGAAATCACTGAAGCTAATAGCTAACAAACTGATAGCCAGCTAAAATATTAGTTAAATGGCAAATTAGCTTAAAAACTGAAAAAAGCCTAAGTTAGCCAAATTAGCTAGTATGTAGCTGAAAAATTAGCTAAACTTCAAAAAAACTTAAAAAACAAAAAAATCCCAAATTAGCCAAAACAGCTAGCATGTAGCTGAAGAATTTGCTAAATCCAAATCCCAATAAATGCTAAAATATTCCATAAACCAGAATGTCATAACTTTCCACTGACTCTATATAATATAAAGTAACGACTAATCGACTATTAAATTAGTCGTGATAGCCGATTAGTCGTCGATAAGTCGACCAATCGTGGCAGCCCTACTGTCTTCGTAGGTTTAGAAGGCGTCGTCATCCTCAAAACAGACCAATCAGAAGAAAGCCAACGCAGCTTTGTCTCCGCCCCCAAGTCATTTTTCACTTTTTCACGCACGGAAAGTTTCTCCGCTTGCAGAGCCTGAGCCACAGAGAGCGCACGTGACAAAATGTTGCGCGTGTGCATGACAGTCTCTCGCAGGTGATGACTGAACAGGAGTGCGAGGGAGCAGAGAAGCGCTAGCAGGTCTGAATTGTTCATTAGCGATATGTAATATCATAAATACTGAGATTGTTAATATCATCCAGAGTTACATGGATTCTCTAAAGGAGAAGTTCTAACTAAAATGTTCAGATCATTAACATTGTAAACATTGTTCTGCTTCTCCTGGAGGACGTTTCAGTTTGACCACTAGGTGGAGATCACGCTATAGAAGTACACTTTTTTTCAACAAGAAGAAGCAAAAAACAATGTTTTAGACCAAAAATACTTACTTTATAAAATATTTCCTTAAAAAAGTTTGGAAAATTAATTCTTGCTAGTTTATTAAGATGTTCATTTAGTCATTAATGTGTGTTTAGGTCGACCGAGTGTTAGCATTAGCCATCCTTTGGGAAATTCCATTTAATGTTAGCATCAAGCTAGCAGACTTACTTGCTTGATCGATCAATATTTTTATGGATTGATTATTGATCTATGAAGCTTTGATCGATTGTAAACGATTTTAACAATCCAGCCCTACTTATAACATGACTGGGATTCTAAACACAAAGAACAACTATCTTAGAAAAGTTTAACACGGTGCAGATAGGAAAATTCTGTTACAAAAGAGTGAACTATGTTAAGATCAAAAACATAACTGCAAAAACTAAATCTGAAGAATAAAAAAAAACTTGTTTAAAGAAAATTTTGTTTTGATTTATGTCTTGGCAGAAAAATAATCTTATTAAGAAAGTGTAGCAGCCATGATAATATTTATTTATTATTTCAATTCTTTTAATTTCAATTCAGATCTTTGTGAGCAGACATTTTACTTAAAACAAGTAAAGAATTCTGACACAATTGGCAGATTTTTTTTTTTTGGTTGTTTAAAGTAAATTTGCCAACTTTGACTTTCTAAGGATCCTGTTTATAGTGTGAGCTCCATCCAGAAGAGCAGATTAAAAATGTTCGGTAAACCTGAAACCTTTTTAACCGTTTTCCTACTATTTGTTAGGATTACTTTACTCTGAATTATTTTTAACATGCAAACAAATTTACTAAATTATCTACCAATTTATATTTAAAATAAAAAAGAAAACATTAGGTCAAAAGAATATATCTGAACAACAAAACTACAATCAATAAATGTGATCAAAATTTGAACTCTATAATTCATGAATAATAAAGTACAACAGAGTATTAGGGCCAGTTTACATTAAAAAATGTTTTTTTTTTTTAATTACAACTTTAAATCTTCTAAATTACTGTTTGTATTTGTGACTTTAAAAGTCAAAGGCTAAATTTGTGAATTTTTTACTCGTAAATTTCAGAGATTTAAAGTAGTAAATTTAAACAAATTTATTAGGATAAAATTATGATTTTTTTCTCGTAGATTTATGAGATTTAAAGTCGTAAAATGTAAGAGAGAAAAACCAATACTCAGCTGTAACAAAGCAACTTTTAGTCTTTTTTTTCAACAACTGATGTGAAACTTTAAAAAAGTTCAGTTTTTATAGCATTTTATTAAGACTTAATACAACTTTTGTTTGTATTTTCTGAAACACGATGCATTGTGGGTTTTTTTGGTCTAATTTTAACCTTTTATTTGTGTAAAAAAGAGTTAAATGTTTTCTACTTGACCGTGAAATCCATCTTTCTGAACTTTATGACCCATTTTATTGAAATATCCCTGTAATGTTCATACTGGGAGAATCGAGTGTGAATAAATAAAACATTGCAGCTTTGCATGAAGCAATAAACGGGTCCAGAAGGCCCGCGGTGACAACAGGAACCAACCTGAGATCCATGCGGATGTTTTATGTGATGAGAGTTTCTTCTGCAGGGAAACCAGATGAATATGCTAATGGGCGGAGCTCAAAGGGGAACGTAAACATACAAAAAACACCTGAACCAGTTCCGTCATCAATACGCTGACCGGACCCGCCTCCTGTTCAGGATTGTTTAATCAAATTAGCTTAGAGCGACAGACGTTCATCCCCTGCATGACTTCAGACGCACACTTGCTTACCGGAACGCCGTTTAAAGGAGACACCGGGGATGTTCAAACACGGCGTCCGTACATGAACGCTTTCCAATATTAGACTTTTATATCACTCAAAAGAAACTGCTGCTGTCGCCTCTCTCTGGTCTGCTGTGTAGCGTGAAAGCTCAGGGCAAAAGCAGCTCAGATAAATCCTGAGAAGAGATAAAAGATATTGCTGCTGCGTCTCTTTGGGCTGTTTCCAGCGAATGCATGTGAGGCTGAGGCTAAACCTGCGAATGTGGCTTCCTCAGGCGGCGGTGAAATTAACAACATCAACCACGGAGTTCACAGACCGTTCTGATTCTGCTGAACTGTTTTCAATGGCCGATTAAAAAACAGATCAGAGTCACAGAACTACAGATCTTTACATTTACCACTTCTATGTGAGGGTTGGGCGTCAGATCTGCATGAAAAATGGCTTTTTAGGACATTTAGGTTGTGGGATTTTGGTTAAAAATGTGAAAATCATATTTAAAACATTACTTGGGATGTTTTTTTTTAAATAAAAAAATTGTCATAGGAGACTTCAATGCACCTGCTAAAGTAGAGGCCCGGGGGCCGGATCTGGCCCTCCAGAACATTTTATTTTATTGTTATTAATGACCAGATGTTATCTTGTGCTCATTTCTTACTTGTATAACTTTGATTAAATATATTTTTATGGGGGTATAATACTGAAAGTTATTTAAGGTTTAAGTTGATTTATTCTGATATAATATTTCTGCCTTTTTATTATTCAGAATTATGTTAAAAAGTTACAGTTTTAACGTTTGGAATATTGTCGTTCTGCTAGATTTTTGGACTATTTTAGCATTTACTAAGATTTTTTTAGGCTAATTTGAAGTTTAGCTAATATTTTAGCAACATGCTAGCGGTTTTGGCTGATTTAGACTTTATAAAAAAAAAAAAAAGTTTTTTAGGCTGTTTTGAGGTTTAGCTAAAATGTACACGCTAGCTATTTTCGCTAATTAAGGCTTTTTTCATGTTTTTAGGTCTATTTTGAAACTTAGCTTAACTCAGGCTTTTTTTTCATTTTTTGTCCATTTTGGAGTTTAGCTAGTAGCTTTTTTGACTAACTTGGCATCTAGTGAAGTTTTTTAATGCTAATTTGGAGTTTAGCTAATATTTTAGTAACATGCTAACGTTTTTGGCTAATTTGGCATTTTTTTCACATTGTTAGGCTATTTGGAAGTTTAGCCATTTTTTTCAGCTACATGCTAGCTGTTTTGACAGACCTAGGTTTTTTAGGCTAATTTGGCATTTAGTTCATATTTTAGCGGGCTATCTGCTTCAGCATCTTCAGTGGCCAAATTCAGCTTCCAGCATTCTCACTAGTATTATCACAGGTAATGATGTATATCTACTTCATAATTACGTTAAAAAGTTAAGGTTTTAAAGTTTTAATAATTTAGTTTTAGAATGTTCAATAATTGTTTTACCTGTTCGGCCCGCGACCTAAGGTGTGTTTTGGATTCTGTCGTCTTGTGGGATTGAGTCTCTCCTGGTTTAATGCGTTCGTTCATAGAAATTTATAGAAACCACAGAAAGTAAATTTTCACTTTGCAACAGTAAAGCTTCCCTATAATATTTTTGACAGTTTCTTGACCTAAATATAGTCAACTTGTACTTTCAAAGTAATAGTTTATTTGTTTTATTTGTATATGTAATGTTTTCAGCTACCTTTAGAACAATGGTTAGCTAAGAGAAGTTTGAGTGATGCCAATTTATGTGAGGATGTGTCATGTACTGATGCTTTGTTTTGTTTTGTGGTTCACATCTGATCTGCATTCACTAATTAGATGTTCAGTATTTAAAAAGTGTTTTTTTTTGTTTGGGTCTGATGTTTCTGTCAGGGTTTAGTTGTTCGTTTATGGTGATGTCATTAAATCTCCTGAACGTTGTTGGAATCTTTCCTGTTTGTGGGTTTTTATCCACATCAGCTCATTTTGTACGAATTCTTTTTTATTCTCTCTTGAAAAACAAATAGAAATTAATTGTTTTAATTAATTAAAGTAATGTGTGCTTTAAAATTTAACAAGATATAATGTTTGTTATAATAAAACTATTAAAACAATGTAATTCATTTTTTAAATCAAAGCCAATTTAAAGAACAAAAATTCACTAAGTTTAAGAGTTTTACTTTGAGTTTTTTCTTTTTTTTTTAAGTAACTTTAATCGGTTAAGTTGGACTTCAGACCTGCTAAAATTGGGGTGGAAAAACTATTTGACTTGTGAGACCAAATGGTTCTAAAATTTGCCAAAAAGGCCAAAAGGAGCAGGAGCACATGCGTCACATGACGTGTTTTGGTAATCTACCTTGTAAGAGAAATTACATAAAATCTGGACAAAAACATGGATACATTTTGATTGAATATAAATATATACATTTTAAAAGAGAAGTTCAAAATTGCAGCTTTTGCTCTGATTTTAGAGCAAATTTCACCAAAAGGTTAATGTCCTTCACAACTTAAAAGTCCTCGTCTGATGAAAATCCTGTTTTTATAGTTTCTAACATGTCTGTGTGGCATTTTTTTTCTGAAAGAGAACAAATATAATAAGAAATCATTTCATTTCTGAGTATTTCTCCTTTTAAATCAGTCAAACTGTCTTGGACAGACTCTGTTTGAATGAATGATCTTCTTTCCATCAACAGCTCTGCTGCACATGCACTAAACCCTCATCTGTTCCTAGTGTCTAGTTCAGGTTCTGGAGAAGAGAAGATGGTATCTTCACATTGACTGGAGGAGTTCGGTCCAAAAGCCACGCCCCCTCAGAGGAGATTTTAGAAACAGAGGCTTCAGATCAACATGAAAAACGTCTTTTAAAGACATTTATGTTGAGGGACTTTGGTAAAAATGTCATAGTCATAATTAAAACACTCCTAGGAATGCTTTTTTAATAAAAAAAAATGTCATCCGGGGACTTTAGAGAAATGCTCCGTTCATGGGGTGTTGGAAAAATGACTGACTTGGAAAAAACACATGAACATCAGGAAAACTATGAGTATGCCCACCCTTTGCTGAAACAAAGAAATATTTGGTCTTGAATGTTAAAATAAGGGATTCCCTCGTAATTGTGACCAACAAAAGAAAGGAAATCTTTGAACCAGGAAACGGGGAACAAGTGCTGACTACAGAACACATCCAGATTGTATCGTCGCCTCTTGTTCCTCACTGTCTGCAGAAGAGCAATGACTCCAAAACGCTCCGACTATTAATCATCTTGAGTGACCCGTATGATACGGACCCAGCCGGCAGGAATGCTGGAGGAGTGGGAGGGATTCATGTCAGCACACGACGGCCGATCATGCCGATGAGTAAACCGCAGCAGGGATACGGACCATGCCTCCTCCCTGCACCTGAACACATGATTAATGGAGGACGCCACCCTGTTGTACTCAGATCTGAAGAGACCACCCTCACGCCGGCGTTTCTACCGCTCCCGCCCAACATGTCCCAGCAGTGACAGATAACAGCTGGAGTTACTTCATCTGCAGGAAGCTTTCCTCACACAGCTGATGGCCGCGGCCACGACTGCAGCATCAGAGGATAAATCTTCATCCCCAGAGGATTTATAAAACCTGTAAAGTGACCAAGAAGCAATAAAGAAGGCCTGTGGTCACAGTAAAAGCAGACAAGACCCACTAAAATGATGAACAGCATCATCAATCCACACAAAAACACAGGAACATTTTGTGTGTTAACACTGAATTTGCACGTGTCAGTGGACCGATCCAACCGACGAACATCCCAGCGCCTCACAGACAACCTCATTACATTTTACAACAGGGATTCTGCTGCTGCTTTCAGACTCAAATAATCAGAAAATGCTATTCTTTGCACGTTTTATTAAACTGGCATCATACCAGAACAAACGACCGTGCTGACACTGTAAAAAGTACTAACTCAAGAATTACAATTCAAGTAAAAGTTATGTCATCGAACGACAAAGCAGTGTTTGCCTAATCTCAGTCATAAATACAACCGCAAATAGACCTTTTTCAGAGCGACGTCAGATACAATGACGACAGGGCCGTAAATGCGAAGTCACCTTCCAGTAAGATGATGGTTTAAAAGTGGGCAGAAAATGTGCCACCTGTGTTTGCCTACATTAGCTTAGTGGGGATTCAATGGATAGGTGAGCTATGCTATCCAGCCGCCTGGGGGACAGCGTAGCTCACTAGATCACTACAGTGGAGCATGCTAGCATGCTACAGCGTAGCTTGCTAGCATGCTACAGCAGAGCTCGCTACAGCAGAGTTTGATAGCCATAAATACATTTATTTATACTCTTTGACAACTTGGCCACGATCAAATCTTCATTTTATGTTGGACAATATTTCCAACAAACTGGTATTTCTTAAATCTATGAATGAATCTGTGAATTCTTTTTTTCCAGTTCCGAATCATGAGAAGCAGACGTGTGCCTCCAGCTCTCCTCAACTCTTCGGCTTTTAAAGTCTTTTAAAGTCTTTTAAAGTTGCTCAGAAGCGACTTTAATCACCGAGCTGCTATAAAACAGCTACTGTAACGAGGAGAGTTGAACATGACACCAGAGAAAAGTCTTGAAGCCGATTTGACGGAGCTCAAAATCGTGCTTGCCGATATTCAAGCTAAGCTAACGCTGCTGATGCTAATGGACGCTAAGATAACATTGATGCAACTTGAGGCTAAGCTATCCCCACTGCTACAACTCCTGGAAGATTTCCATCAAGAAAGGGCACGTAACGAACAACGAGATAATCGCCAAGATCTCCTGGAGAGAAGGATGCATGACATGGATCAACAGGCACGGATGAATAATATGATTCTCACGGGACTTCAACTACAACCCCGGGTGCGGCCTGGTGCTACCAGCGCTAGCATGGAGGCTAACGGAGCTGCGATGGATGCTAACCCGACCGTAGAGGATCAAGTTGGAGTATTTCTTGCGCCTAAAGGGATTTCCTTGGACCTAAATACTGTTGAGGTCTGTCATCCGCTTCCTCTGAGAAAAAATACGGATAAACCGGCGGCCGTGGTGCAGTCGACTCCTGATCAGAAGTGAGCGGGTTCGACTCCCGCCTTACCCGCCCATGTGTCGAAGTGTCCTTGGGCAAGACACTGAACCCCGAATTGCCTCTGGTGGGAGGTTGGCGCCAGTGTTCGGCAGCGGAGCCACCACCAGTGTGTGAATGTGTGTGTGAATGGGTGAATGGGTCTGTGACTGTGAAGCGCTTTGGGCCCTCGAAGGAGGGTAGAAAGCGCTATACAAGTATACACCATTTACCATTTACCATTTAAACCAGCTATCCTGATCAGGTTTGTGAATCGAAAGCACAAGATAGCTCTGATGAAACAACGCAAACACCTGAAAGGTTTGAATATATTTCTTAATGTTCCTCTCTCCAAATATCATCCTGATTCATTCAACATGGATCCAGAACTTCAGAATCTTTGTCAAACCACTCGAACCATCAGACCTTACAAAGTCTCTGGCAGTAAAATCCATGAAAGACTTTGAGAACTGTGGGATTACGCACATTCAAACCTTTAATTGAAGCAAAATGTAAAATGTGATCTCAACAAACCCGCTGGATGTGAACTCTGACCCGATTCTGAGCTGCAGAACTCGAGCACATTTCCCTTGAGATGAGACCTTCACAGTCTCTCAGTAATAACAATGAAGAACGATTACGTGGCCTTAAACCTTTTCCTAAACTGTGATGTAGCACTGATTCTGCTCAAACTACTGATCTTTTTCCTTTTCAACTTATTACTTTTTGTATTATTACAATAATTCTTTGAGGAAAACAATCTTCACAAATTTTCTTTTTGATGAGAATATTTAGATTATTGTTACTGATTAATGTAAATGATTTTCCTGTGGATGTTTTGAAATTTGATTACATCAATGATATTAATGATCCTTTATAACTTGAATCTGTTATTGTAGAGTATAAATATTTGATATTAAGTCCTGAACCGGATATTGATAATTCATGTAGATACAATGGTCGAGTCGGGGTGGGATTATATAAGTTCACTTCCTTCCACTCCCTTTGAAGTGATCTATTTGTGATTCATTATGTGATGTTATTACCTGATTGTTTGAAATAAACCATATCATCCATCCATTCATTCAGTCATTCATTCATTCATCCAATGCTGTCGTTTACACACCTTTCACTGTCCTGTTTAGCGAAGTGGCTTTTCTTCTCAAACCCCGGCAGGCTGCTCATGTCCACGTAACCGTCCGTCTCGTTCGCCGAAGACACGGCCCGGAACGACCGCTCAAAGAAGTCTGCTTGCGACGCCATCCGAGCGGCTCTCCAGTGAGGCACCTGAACGTTCTCGTAGTCCGAGCTGATGGGAGGGACGTTCTCGTAATCCGAGGTATCTGTGTTGGGGAAGGAGATGGAGCGGGGCTTGGTGAGAGGGAGCGGGGTGAAAGGCACGCGGGATCGGTCCTCGAAGGATTCCACCCGGACCACGCTGCGATTCAGGAAGGCCACCGAGTTCCCTTTCCTCCTGCTGTCCTGGTAGAACAGAAAGGAAGAGGCCGGCTCCGGTGAGACCAGAGGCTTGCCGGGCGGCCTGGAGTTCAACCGTGGAGAGCTGCTGAGGCTGTGTCTGTCCAGCTCCAGCAGTCGACGGCTGGAATCAGCCGAAGGCTTCTTTTCCTCTGTCGTCTGCTTGTCTGTTTTCCAACCAAACTTGAGCATCAGGAAACGCTTTATGGAGGATTTCTTCTTCCTGTTTTTCTCTGTGGAGTCTCCCACTGTGAGAAGTGATGGAGAACTTTTTGTGATGGGCCTCTTGGTGATGTAGGCCAACTCAAACGGAGGAGGAATATCCACCAGAGACGTGGGTGTGGACAGGGCGCTGGACGACTGCGGCGAGCTCCTGGAGAAGCTGTCGGATGAACATAAGGCACCTCTTTGTCTGGGAGAGCCGTCCCGGTGGACATACAGGTGTGCGTCCTGCCCCTCCATGGAGAGGGAGCGCGAGTACAAGGACAAATAGTTTGGTTTTGTTAGGCTCTTGTGCCGCGTTGAGTTCAACATGGGACTGGAGCTTTTTGGCGGTGGTCGGAGTCCACTTTTGTAGGATTTCTGAAAAAGTGTGGCTCCAGTGTCCGCCATGTGGTTTGTATTCCGCTGTGACAGAGAGGGCGATGGGATCCCGGTGGTGAAAGGGAAACCCGTTTGAGCCAACGAACCAAAGCCTTCGTAAAGATTGCTGGTGTCCTGCTCCGTATCGTCCAGAAAGGGAACGATGTGAGCATCTTCGTCCTCAAAAACACTTATGTTTGGGGAGAGAAGTTGGCTTTCTGAGAGAGAGGAAGTCAGCGAGGTGTCGGTCTCTGCCAGCACAGCGTTCTGTCTGAAACTCAAATTGTTAAGTTTGTTTCCAAGTGCATCAAACTTAGCGTCTTCTGTCCTCACACGGTCACCAAAGCACAAGTACTCCTCCTTTTCATTTTCCTCACATTTGCCATTCACTATTAAGCTGTTACTTACTGTAGAAAATGTAATTTCTGGGTGTTCGTCCTCTGGTTTCAACTCTTTGCTGATGATGATGTCTTCCCCACAAATGCAATAGGGCTCACGATCCATCACCGCCTCACAAACCTGCTCGTGGTCGTCGTCTCTGAAGTCATAGACACATGCGTCCTGCTGGTCTTCAGTCTTTGTCGTCTGGCCACACCTCAACTTCAGGATGGTACAAGTGAAGCCACAGTCGTCTTCCTCCTTCTCCTCTATTACAGCATCTGCATTCATCACACTGTCCTCAGGAAAACCTTCGGCTGAACTTTCTTTGCTCGCCTCCTCCTCAGCACTACCTACAGACAGGTCTTCCACCGAGAGGCCTTCGGTGTCGGCCAGAGCTTCCCCTGCATCAAAAGCTTCAGCGTCTGTGTCCTCTGTGGCTTCGGTGTCCATCGTTCCCTCAGAGTCCGCCGTGAGTCTGGCCTCACTGAGCCACAGCGTTTCCAGGGAGTCAGCTTCATCTGTTAGAGCGTTATCACTCAATCTCCAATCCTCAATTATTTCTTGAAGTAAATCGTCCTCCTCCGTCTCCTCCTCTGTCACAGTCACCGAGTGTGTTGGTGGAGATCTGAAGATATCCGCCTTTAGCGCTCTCTTTGAGGGAGATGATTCTAGAACCACTTTGTTTTGACTTTTAATGTGCTTATCATCATCGTGCGAAAAAGGCACAATGCCATTACGAATCCTTTCCTGGCTGCCATTGAGCAGCACTGTGGCTTTTGGTTTGGGAGCTATGGAGGGTTTGGGACGCCTGGCTGCTGACGCAGGAGAGGAGGGCGGCTTCAGGTTGTCGTGACAAACAATTCTTGGCTTGGGAGCAACAGAAGGCTTTGTGCAGTCTGAAAGAACAACAGGAAAAGGAAACTGTAAGATTATGCACTTTAAAATAGACTACAGGTCATTGGCGTGCTGTTCCTGTGACCTGAAACTGCCAGAAGACTCCAACGCTCACGGAACTAGAATATTTACTAAATAGAGCCGTTTATCACAAATGTGCTCCACTTTAGTTTTACACTCTTATCACCCTCTAGTGAGAAAAAGTTTGGCTTCTAAACTGCTCTAAACTATTTTGATTTGGTTAAAACGCAAACAAAAGCATTTGAGTAAAACGCTGATACAAATCAGTTTGGCAAAACTGAGTCAGAGCTGTTTGTTTTTCAGATTTAGATTCTCTCACACACATCAGCTTGTCAGGATCAGGGGTCTCAAACCTGAGGCTCTGGAGTCTCTTTTGTCTCTCTGATGGCTCTTTGGCTTTGAAGAATAATGGAAATTATTTGAAGTAGAAAACCTGCTATAATGCTGGTGTGAAAGGTTTTTGCTGAAAACAGTCTCTGAGGATGCTGAAGCTTTTTGCTGAAAATGGTGACACAATTTAATTTATTTGCAGAAGGAATTTGCTGAAAATGCAAAAACTATTTGCAAAATGTTACATTTGCTTAAAGACTGGAGATTTAGTTAAAGAACTATGAAAGAGTGTCTGGGAGATTTCTAAATTTAAAAAAAAATGTAGTAAAATTGCTTAGAAACACCTAATACATGCCAACTTTGCAAAAATATTTAGTGTGATGCTTAAACTCTGAATTAGTCTAGAAAAAATCCATACGTAGATGCAGAAATAGCCAAAAAGCTAGCTCGTTCCTTTAATACTAGCTAAACTCCAAAATAGCCAAAACATTCCACAGTAGATTAAATCAGTCAAAAACGTTAGCATGTTGTTAAAATAGAAGCTAAACTCTAAATTAGCCTTAAAAAAAACACAGTAGAAAACATATTAACCAAAAACGTTAGCATGTTGCTAAAATAGAAGCTAAACTCTAAATTACCCTTAAAAAACCCACAGTAGAAAACATATTAACCAAAAACGTTAGCATGTTGCTAAGCTAAACTCTAAATTAGCCTTAAAAAGTCAGTAGATAGCAAATTAACCAAAAACGTTAGCATGTTGTTAAAATAGAAGCTAAACTCTAAATTAGCCCTAAAAAGTCAGTAGATAGAAAATTAACCAAAAACGTTAGCATGTTGCTAAAATAGAAGCTAAACTCTAAATTAGCCTAAAAAAACCCACAGTAGAAAACATATTAACCAAAAACGTTAGCATGTTGCTAAGCTAAACTCTAAATTAACCTTAAAAAGTCAGTAGATAGCAAATTAACCAAAAACGTTAGCATGTTGCTAAAATAGAAGCTAAACTCTAAATTAGCCTTAAAAAGTCAGTAGATAGAAAATTAACCAAAAACGTTAGCATGTTGCTAAAATAGAAGCTAAACTCCAAAATAGCCAATATCCTCAGTAAACTAAATTAATCAAAAAATGTTAGCATGTTGCTAAAATATAAGCTAAACTCCAAATTAGCCTAAAACCCCCCACAGATAACACATTAGCCAAAGACGTTAGCGTGTTGCTAAAGTATTAGGTAAACTCCAAATTAGCCTAAAAACCCCCACAGATAACACATTAGCCAAAGACGTTAGCATGTTGCTAAAGTATTAGGTAAACTCCAATTTTTTTGAAAATCGCTCTGAAAGATGAAAACATAGCCTAGCATAATTTGTTGCTAATCTACTTAAAATTTTGAAATTTGAAGACTTTCTCATTCATTTCCTGTGGAGCATATTTTGCTCAATATTTCAGAAACTGAAGTTCATGAGTACTAAAAATACAAGCAGTAAAGTTCTGAATGAGCTGAACGTTTTGATACCAAGATTACTGAAATCGCTGAAAGTGTGATTGAGTTTTTATGTGCTAAAAAAATACAGAGAGGAGGAGAATCACTATAGTGTGGATGATTACTAAGTATTCACAATATTTTTGTTCGATTTAATTTGTTACATTATTACATATTTAATATGTCAGATAACTGAGTTAATATTGGCAAAAGCTTTAATCTACTATTATTGACATACACAAAAAGCACATATTCTTGTGTTCTGCTGCACAACAACCCCTAACAGCGATATCTTCAAAGAATTTAACTGCAGTTATTTGGACACATTTTGTATAAAAATTCAAATTAAATGTTGTATATGAAGAAAAAAGTGACCAAAGTCATTATGATGAAAAATGTCATCTTTGACTTCTTTTATTTCTAGTTTAAGTAAATCTGCTGCGACATGAGGATCTGGTTTAAGACAGATTGTATTTTATTTTGAAAGGACCTTGTGTGTTCTGCTGTCAACAGTAAAATAAGATAAACTTGTTATAGAAAAATACTTTATAATTCAACTTTTGTAAATGTTTAAAACTACATTTTAAAAATGAATGGTCACAAAAACATAATTAAAGTATATTTTTGTAAACTCTCAGAGAGTTTTGGTTTGTAAGGAACTGGACCAAATCCCTTTGTTGTTCAAATGAATCATTATATACAAGTATAAATGCTCTCACATGCTCCAGCAAAGGAATACAAAGGAGACTGAGGGATTTCCCTGACTCACTTCCTGTCATTCATGTTACTGTGGCTCCAAACAGGCTCCTTTACTTTAACACTAAGACAAAAAACATAAATCTTTATGTTATTCCATCTGAAATACATTCAATCCAGGTACAACAATCAAATCTGATTGTATTCTCATCCTCCAGTGTGACAACATCACTGAAAACTGACGATAAGAGTGAGATTAATCCAAGATAATAAAGCAAACAGAATATATGCTATTTTATTTACAGAGTTGTGGTATAAAAATATTAAACTAACAATGAAAACTGGACCATCGAACTATTCCGCCGTCTTTTAATGTTCTCGACCACATTCTCCGACTTTGAATGTGGATTTTTGGATTCAATCTCCTCACCTGCGTTCATCTTAGAGAAGCTCCGTCTGCAGCATCGCCTCCGCGAACGCAGGGAAAGCAGCACGTGAAGCTCAAATCCCCGCAGCTGCTCCCGCAGAACGCCCCGCACGCAGACTGAGCTCGGATCTGCCCTCCGCTGCTCAGCTGATCGTCTGCGCATCCCCGCGCGCGCAGGACGCACGCGACTGGAAACCAAATGCTGCTGCTGGAGCCCGCGCGCCTTTGTTTGGGAGTCCAGGCTGGTTTGAAGGTTTAGAGCGGGAGTGTCAAACTCAATCACACAAGGGGGCAAATCCAAAACTCCTTAAGACACGGGCGGACCAGGATAAACATTTATTGAACACTCTGAAACTACATTTTTAAAACTTTAAAACTGTAACTTTATAACATAATTATGAACTAGATGCATTAATGCGAGTGTGAATGCTCTAAGATGAATTTGGCCGCTGAAGATAATAGTGCTAATATCTAAAAACGCTGAAGCTGATAGACAGCTAAAATATTAGCTAAGTGTCAAATTAGCCTCAAAACAAAAAATGAGGTTAGCCAAAACAGGTAGCGTGTTGCTTAAATATTAGCCAAACAGCCAAAAAAAAGGCCTAAAATAGCCAAAACAGCTAGCATGTAGCTGAATATTAGCTAAAGTTCCAAACAACTTAAAACCTTTAAAAAAAATCCAAATGAGCCAAAATATCTAGTGTGTAGCTTAAATATTAATTAAACCCCAAAATACCCAAAAAAACTGAAAAACCCTAAAATAACCTAAAAAATCTTTCTAAATGCTGAAATAGTCTAAAAAGCTAGCATAATTCCAAATTTTACAACTTCAAAACTGTAATTTTTTAACATAATTATGAATAATAAAAAGACAGGAATATTTTTCCAGAATAAATCAATTTAAACCTTAAATAACTTTCAATATTTTACTCTCCATAAAAATATATTTGGTCAAAATGATACAAGTTAGAACTGAGCGCAAGATAACATTGGAGCATTAATAACAATAACATAAAAGTAGCTGGAGGGCCGGATAGAATTACTCGGATCCGGCCCCCAGGCCTCATGGTTTAGGGTGACACATTTTTAATCAATCTAATAAGAACAACTTTTTTACTAATATACACTTGATTTATTTATTATTAAATGGGATCTTTTTGGTTTATAAAGTAACGTTTTCATAAATGTGGATGATTTGTGTTTGATTGCATTAATAAACAGCCTGTCTGGTTTTGTTGAATTGGGATTAACTCATTCAAACTTAAAAGGAAGATGTTTAAAACTTTAAAAGCATTGATGCACCATTGTGTAAAGTGCTCTGTTACCCAAAAGATCGTGGCTCAAAGGGATTTTGGAACTGTTTAACTGATCAAACCCCAAATACATTTGCTGGTTCTGTGATGAAACCAATGAAGTGTGTTCTGCAGCAGAGTGAAATGGATTCTGGGTCGTTTTTCCCATCTGCCTGTTTGATTGCTGCACAACAGGCTCTTTTTTGATACCAAACAGGAAACTGCTCTCCCTGTTTCCTGCTTCGCCCCACCTCACATCCTCTGCAGCTCACGGACACACTTTAACCCTGCATTTACTGTGACTCTCCACCGAGGCGAGGAAGGCTATATTTACTCTTCAATGGTGGTCAGCTGGCAAAGATATAATGATGTGAAGCCCAGCGTGAGCGCGGGTACTCACTCTGAGGCCTTCAGTCTCACAGGTAAATATCAAAAGTACAGGTGTGTTTGGTTTGCTTTGCTGCTCTTTTCCTGTTTGGTGCCAATTATTTTCAATAATCAGACATCCTTGTTAATATATGACGTCTACAAAGTATCATATATAGTTTTGACAGATGATCTTTAAGTATGTTAAGTCCAAAATCTGTACTCAAGTATTTGTACTTTTACTTTAAAATAATGTTACTTAAATAGAAAAAAATAAGTAATTCAAACAATAATTTGTAATTGTAAAAATGCAAATAGTGGAAAAAGTACTCAAGTACTGAGTAAAAATCTTCCTTTTTTAATCATTGTGTAAATTCCAGGATTTTCTGATGTTCAAATAAATATTAGAAATATTTTGAACATGTATCATGTTTAAACCAGGGGTCCTCAAGACAGATAACTGTTTCTGTCTCTGATGGGGGGCCGGGTCGGTTTGTAGGCTAACAGAAAAAGGGCAGCAATCACAGCCAAAATGTAAAAATTTACGGTTTCCCAGAAAGCCGCACATAACCAAAGTCTAAATAATTCATTTCAGTAATCCTCATAGATTTAAAAAAAAAAAAAACTGAAACATTTTAAAAACTAGATATAAAGTGTTACCTGCAATAATACTAGTGTGTATGTTGTAAGCTGAATTTGGCCGCTGAAGATGCTGAAATTGATAGCTAAAAATACTGAAGCTGATAGCTGAGAACACTGAAGGTAATAGCTAGCTAAAATATTAGCAAAATGCCAAATTAGCCTAAAGAAAATTCTAAATTTGCCAAAACAGCAAGCATGTAGTTGAAATATTTGTTAAACTCAAAAATACCCTAAAAAGTGTAGAAAAAGTCAAAATTACCCAAAACAGTTAGCATGTAGCTAAAATTAGCTAAATGCCAAATTAGCCTAAAAAAACTGATGAAATGTCTAATTTAGCCAAAACAGCTAGCATAAGGCTCAAATATTAACTAAACTCCAAATTAGCCTAAAAAGCTAAAAAAAAAGCCTAAATTGTGCAAAACAGCTAGCACGTAGCTAAAATATTAGCTAAACTCAAAAATAGCCTAAAAAAACCTTAGTAATCGCCAAAACAGTCGAAAAAGCTAGCATAAAAAGAACTGAATAATTTAATAGCTGAATGAGCTGAAGAGCTACAGACGTCCAAAAAAACATACAGAGGAAAAATAATAAATAAATAAATAAAAAGTGAATATTATTAAACCAATAAATATTCTATCCTCTCCATCATTGTTCAGACTACAGAAAGGTGGAATAAAAAGTCACGTTCTATGTGGTTCTCGATCAGCGTTTCTGATAATGTGTGGGGGGCTGGGCCAAATGTGGAGGCGGGCCTGATCCGGCCCGCGGGCCTGAGTTTTGGGACCCCTGGTTTAAACGACTGATGTCCAGAACAAATGTGAACAACATTTTAATCTGCTGTGTGAAGACAAATAAATATCCAACATTTAAAGTTTGGCCGTTCTTTTATTAAAGAACTGACATAATATTCTTCCTTTTTACCATTTATGATTAATTTTAAATATTTAATCCATGTTTTAACTTTACTGCTGGGATAGAAAACTACACTTAGATTGAAGTCACACTGTGCTTTTGTAGTCTAAACTCAAATTAACTGCTAGATATTATCAGTTTCCCTTTTTTCTAATAAGCATCTGTACAATAATAATAAAAAAAAGAAAGAGAGAAAGAGAACTAACTAAATGAATAAATGTATTTGTAGCTGAGTAGGAGTTTTAATCTACTTAAGTAAAAAGTAAAAATTATGATGCTTTAAAACTACTTTGAGGAGTTAAATATTTGCAAAAGCATACTCAAGTAAATGTACCTCGTTGTTACTCACCTCTGGTTAAGCCTTACAGGTGGATACGGGACGTCTGCGGGAGAAAAATGGTCAAACCTGCACAAAATATCAAGGTCATAGACCGCTCGGTGAACCTGAAGGCGCGCTGCGGGCGACAGCTTGTAGCAAACAACAATTCCATTGTGTAGTTTCTGAACCATCACTGAGTGAATAATGAATAAAAGGCTCTGAGGACAGAAAAGACAGTGATGGAGTCCATTTCTCCTCGTATTGATAGGACAGGTTTACTAAAGATAAAAAAATGCTTGTTTTCAATAAATCCTAAGATTTATTCAAGTCTTCTGTGTGACGGTAAAATTTAAAACTGTGTCACGGAAGAGCCCAGTGATCCACATCAGAACATTTACAACAGAGGGACTGAAGAGGAGAGGGATGAACACCTAAATCAAACGTTTTCTTGGACCATTTCATTTGTTTTAATAATTTAAGGTCCAGATGATTCAAAAACTTCTGATTTGAAAGCTGGTGTATCTTCTGCTTCTCCCCACAATACCTACAAACCTGCAGTGTGTTCTTCAAACCAAAGAATGATGTGTTTGAATCATTAAAAACATGATGTGGTTTCACCACTAATGATGGAGGTGTTGATCTACCAAACACTGATGACAAACACTGAAGAGACGTGAAGACATGTTTAAGGAGAGCAGAGGACCTCACATACACTAATAAAAGTATTACCTCACCTGCTTTGACTCACACATGAACAGGAGTTCCATCCCTTTAGAACCCACAGAGTTCAATACGATGTGGGTCCACCTTTAGCAGATATTCCAGCTCCAAGTATTCCGGGAACCACAGGAGTGTTTCTAGGAATTCTGGAACATTCTTCCTGAAGCGTACTGTCAGATCACACTGATGCTGGTGGAGAAGGTCTGGATCTCAGTCTCCCAAAGGTGTTCTCTGGGGTTCAGGTCTCTGCAGACCAGTCCAGCTCAACTCTGTCCTCCATGTCTCCTTCCTTTGTGCTCTGAGGCTCAGTCGTGTTAGAAGAGGAAGATGGAACAGTCCAAAATGTTTTGGTGTCCTGAAACATTCAGAGCTCCTTTAACTGGAACTGAGGGGCCTGAAGAACAAGCCCACACCATCATTCCTCCTCCACCAGTGCAGTCTGAAATGTCCGCCTCTCTGTTTATGTGGCCGACCACTCGTGTCTGAGTTATTGGATTAAAGATATAATGTCTTTTTAAACCAAACATGTATTTCCTTCACAACATCTTCTGCATGAACATGTCGTGGTTATTTATGAAAGAAACGGATTTGGAATCTCAAAAGTTTGATGACAAACTGGCCTTTTTTGTTTCAAGCTGACATAATGTTGAAGTCTGACCAACAGATGTCACTAAGTTTAATGTGTCAAACCGAACAATAAAAACTGGTTCAAACTGGTTCAGTGGTTCAGTAAGCTTCAGTTTTTCAATCACTGAGCGGAAGCCTAAAGATTTAGGCTTAAATATGATAAAAAACATTAAGAAACAAAACAGATGAACTGAAAACCACTTAATACACCGAGGAGAGTGAAGTAAGTTAAAACAGCTGAAGAGGATCAACCTGAACCTGGTGGGACCGAAACGAAAACAGAACAGGACAAAAAACAAACATAAATCCAAGAACAAAATCCTCACAACATTCTGGTAACTTCTGGAGTGAAGCTTGATTTGATTTGATTTGATTTATTTATTCACGCACATGAAAAGGACATAAAAATACAGTAAAATAAAAATACAAAAAGTCAAATCATGTAGTGGTGTGTTACAGAAACTCGTCTGGGTTTATTCAAAATGGTAACACACCTCTGTCAAAAAAATACAATAAAATACTATAAATACAGTAAGTAAACAAACAGAGGGCTAGACTGAAGAATCTAAATCAGAAACCGAACAACTCTTACATGATTCCAAATCAAATTGGTTTTATATTTACTTAAACCTATCTTTTATTTTTAACAAAATGAAATGCCATTTTTAAGATCAAAATATTTTTTAGGCTATTTTTTATTGAATCTTGCTATAAAAAACTCAAACTCATTTAATAATTTGTTGCCACGGTAACGGAAAGAAAATTTACTTACAAACTTCATTTATGAAGTAACACTAAATGTATCGCTTAGTGTTCCGTTATGCTAAAAGCAGGTATTTATTTATTCATTTTCTCTCATGTTTCATTAAAATAATATAAAAACTCAAACGAAACTTCACCAACTCAAAGTTTTTAAACTCTAAACTACATCAAAGTCTTGGTGACACTAGAAAAGGTTCTCAACTGAAGTTCTTGGTTCTTTTTTATGAACTGTACAGTGAGTCCTGAACTGGATTCATAACCAGAATCAGAAACAGAATCCGCCCCAAAAGCCCAAATCCTCATAAAACTCACTTTGCTGTGAAAGATTACCAGCATATTTCCCTGGTTGTTTGTTGATTGTTTACACAGATCCACGAGCCCGGTCCAAAATCAAGAATGACTTTTTAAAGCAGCATTTGGACCTCTGATCAAAGGGTCGCTGATTAAAAAAATCGGAGGATTAGGTCTGAGTGGGACAAATCCCAGCAGCGTCTGAACGAGAATGTGTAATCATGTCGACGTCAACAAGGTGTCCTTGAAACGAGAGCGCCGTAATACACCTTACATGTGTAAACAAACGGCGAGGAAGAGGAAGTGCAGCCCCTCCTTCATCCCAATCATTTACACATCATCTCTGAATAAATAAATACGGGATCATAAAGGCTCTTTGTTCAAATCTTCTCAACATCCCGGGATGCAGATGTTCAACATCACAACTTTTTGAATACAAATATGTATCAATAAAATGTTCATTTTTACTGTTGTACACAGTTTGTATGACAATGTCAGTGATAAAAGCAGCTTTAGCGTTCAAAGTTTAAGGCGGAGTCACATTTTAACTTCATCCTCTATCTGTACCATTTAAAAACTTTGTTTCAGAGCAAATGTGTCAAAGTTAAGATCGGGTAATTTTATTTTATTGTTATTAAGGATTTATTCTGGAATAATATTCCTCATATTATTCATAATTAGGTTAAAAAGTTACAGTTTTAAAGTTTTAATAAATGGCATTCTGCTAACTTTTCAGACTATTTTGGTTGATATTACAATTTTTATGACTATTATGGAGTTTAGCTAATATTTCAGCTACATGCTAGCTGTTTTGGCTAATCTAGGCTTTTCTTTTTTGAGTTTTTTTAGGCTGTTTTGGAGTTTAGCTAATATTTACATGCTAGTTTTTTTGTGGCTAATTTAGGCTTTTTTCAGTTTTTTAAATATTTTGAAGTTTAGCTATTTTTAAGCTACATGCTAGCTATTTTGGCTAATATTGGCTTTTCTTTTTCTTTTTTTTTCTTTTTAGAATGTTTTGGAGTAAGGCTAATATTTACATGCTTGCTATTATGGCTAATTTAGGTTTTTTTTCAAATTTTTTTAAAGAAATTCCAAAGTTTAGCTATTTTTCAGCTACATGCTAGCTGCCATGGCTAACCTAAGTTTTTTTTTTTTTTTTTTTAAGTATTATAGGCTAATTTGGCATTTAGCTAATATTTTAGCTGGCTATCAGCTTCACTGTTTTTAGCTATCAATACTAGCATCTTCAGCGGCCAAATTCCGCTGACAGCATTCACATTAGCATTATTGCAGGTAATGCTATATAGCTAGTTCATGATTATGTTAAGAATTGATGGTTTAAAAGTTTTAAAAATGTAGTTTTAGTGTTGAATAAATGTTTATCCTGTCTGCCCCGTGACTTAAGGTGTGTTTTGGATTTTGGCCTCTTGTGCGATTGAGTTTGACTCTCCTGTTTTAGAGGAATAAGTTTGAGTCCAGTAACTGTATTTTGTGACTTAGGCGTACATCAAAC
>NC_050516.1:32815617-32820409 GCF_002922805.2 Oryzias melastigma
TTGCAGGTAATGCTATAAAGCTAGTTCATGATTATGTTAAGAATTGATGGTTTAAAAGTTTTAAAAATGTAGTTTTAGTGTTGAATAAATCTTTATCCTGTCTGCCCCGTGACTTAAGGTGTGTTTTGTATTTTGGCCTCTTGTGCGATTGAGTTTGACTCTCCTGTTTTAGAGGAATACGTTTGAGTCCAGTAACTGTATTTTGTGACTTAGGCGTACATCAAACATGCCTGCATCCATTCAGGGTGAAGAGGACACCTCCGACAGCGTGTCTCCTGTTTGCAGCAGACGGGGAAGAGTTTGTCTGCTCTGGAAACAATAAGACTGGCCCCTAAAGAGGAACTCCGTCTTGATCTACACTTTCCTGTAACTGTTTTCAAGTATTCCAGTACATCTGGAGCACAGAGGATGTAGCCAACAACAGATAAAAGATCTTCTGTTGTTTTCTATCTGTTTCTGGCTGCTGCAAATCCAGAAAGTTCAGGAATAAAGTTCCTCACCAGCATTGACCTCATTTATTTCTTTAAAAAATAATCTACTGTCAAGAACTAAACATTTTTCATTAAAAAAATTCCAAGGACATGTTAAAAACACCACAAACACTGTTTTAATTGGAGTGGGTCTTAAAAATGAGCTCCTGACATACAGACACGACTCTATCCTGATTAGACCAACGTACAAACCTGTCAAAAATAACACACATGAAGTTATCGTGTCAGCAGAACAGGTGATTATTTTTGTGGGAAATGTTTTGATCAGTAAAGTGAAAGAGAGCATGATGGGAACCTTTGGTTTGAAGTTAAAGTGTAAAAAAAAGGCCGTTAATTTCAACAGCAGGAAACTTTGTCACTCCCATAAACAAGAATCAGACTAAACGTTACATATTTGTGTTTGAGGAGCCCAAAGAGAATCTGTGAACTATGTTCTACCTTCTAGGAGACCTGAAAACCAATCTTAAAGAAATAGATGGATGGAAGGACGGATCTATGGATGGATGGATGGATGGATGGATGGATGGATGGATGGATGGATGGATAGAAGGATGATGGAGGGATGGATGCATGGATGGAAGGACAGATTTAACATCTTCAGCAGTAACTGAATGTATGAGTTTGTAGTAAATATTACTCCATTGGATACAAATGTTAATATTGTGATAAAATGACTCAAATGATGAACAAACCTGAGAATGACATCAAAGCACAGTGGAAAAAAAGTTCAGATTACATCAGTTGTTTTCAGGTCACAGTTTGAGATAAAATAAGAATTTCAGTAAAACTTTGTACAGAAATATTTTGTTTTCTGCAAATCCTTCTCAGTCGCAGCATTTTACAACCACTCCAAACATTAATGGTTTCATAAGACTGTCCTAAAAACTGACTCCTTGTAAATTTATATTTGTATATTTTATGTTTTCACATCCATAGTGTTTGTGGTGGAAGCGAACTCGTTCTGGTTTAAACGTTTACTTTTATTTCCATTCAGCAAACCGGTTTCTGGAAGACACAAAGCAGACGGCAGTGATGGAATCGCTCTTTAGCAGCAGCATTAATCTTCTATTGAGACACATTGAAATGCATCAGCTTGGAGCAGCGATCAATAGAGGCCGTCGACACTCTGACATCTCAGCTGCCAAGAAACGCCGCTTCCTCTCTTTACAACTCCTCATTGAGGCCGAGTCACCGACCGTCACTTTTCACCGTCAACGCCTGGACTTTACAAGCAGAGACGGGTCCAGTCAGTCCTCTGCATCGGTTCTGTCACCAGCGGTTTGATTGAAGTCGTCAGGATGTTTATGTCAAAGATGATGTTGTAAAAATGTGTCGGAATCTGTCTTCTCATGAAGAAAGTGTCACACGTGTAACATGTGTCAAAGTCAAGGCCCGGGGGCCGGATCCGGCCCTCCAGATCATTTTATTTTATTGTTATTAATGACCCGATGTTATCTTGTGCTCATTTCTAACTTGTATCATTTTAGCAAAATATATTTTTACAGAGAGTAAAATATTGAAAATTATTTAAGGTTTAAGTTGATTTATTCTGGAATAATATTCCTGCATTTTTATTATTAATAATTATGTTAAAAAGTTACAGTTTTTAAGTTTTAAAAATGGTCATTCTACTGGCTTTTTGGACTATTTTGGCATTTACTACAATTTTTTGGGCTATTTGGGAGTTTAGCTTATATTTCAGGTACATGCTAGCTGTTTTGGCTAATTTAGGCTTTTTTCAGTTTTTTAGGATATTTTAAAGTTTAGATTTTTTTTTCAGCTATATGCTAGCTGTTTTGGCTAAAATTTTAGCTAATAAGCTTTAGCATTTTCAGCTATTAGCTTCAGTCTTTTTATCAATCAATTTTAGCATCTTCAGTGTCCAAATTCAGCACAGCATTCACACTAGCATAACTGCAGCTATATATCTAGTTTATAGTTATGTTAAAAAGTTATGGTTTTAAAAATGTAGTTTTAGTTTGTTCAATAAATGTTTATCCTGTTCAGCCTGTGACCTAAAGTGTGTTTTGGATTTTGGCCCCTTGTGCGATTGAGTTTGACACTCCTGTTTTAACAGATGATTTTATGATTAAAATATAACTAAACGTGAGGAAAATAAATCAGCATTTAAAGAGGGATTTGTTTAGAACCAGTGAAAAGACAACAACCAAGCCCTTCTTCTAAGGTTTTTTTCCCTCCGTTGCACAAGTTAAATTTATGTGGCCATTATGAGCGTGGACGTCTTGCTGATATCTCCATCCAGCTTAAAGGAGGCTGTCAGGCAGCGTTGCCCTGGAGACAGAGTGCCCTAGCTCCCATCGTCGCTAGCACATTAGCTTCACTCCTCAGACCAGCAGCTTGAGGAACTTATTCAACCTTAATTGTTCTACAAGAAATAAAACCGAGTCATTTGGGGAAAACAGCTTGTACAATTACTGCCCTTAAACCATCATCTGGGATTGAGCTGCTCGCTCTACTTTCATCTATAAATTCTCCATAAGACCCGAATAATCCTTCAAACACTTCCATCAATTCTGCTGCAGTGGTCCTCCTCTTCATTTCCTTCTTGTTTGTACACAGACAATGGAACCCGTTTCTTCTCCAGAGTGTCGTCTAATGAGGCAGATCGTGTTCAACGTCTTATGTTCATTGATTCACTGTTAACACGATCAATGTCATTCCAGCAAATTCTGAAGGAGAAAAGCAGCGTGAGTCGCTTTTAATTTAGCTTTAATTCAGAATTATGCTAGCTGTTTTGGCTAATTTAGACATTTTTCCAGTTTTTTAGGCTACTTTGGAGTTTAGCTAATATCTTAGCATTTTGCTAGTCGTTCAGCTAATTTAGACATTTTTACTGTTTTTTTTAGGCTAATTCAGAGTTTTGCTAACATTTTAGATTATGCTAGCTGGTTTAGCTAATTTAGACATTTTTTCAGGTTTTTAGGCTAATTTAGAGTCTAGCTAAGTTTTTAACAATATTCTACATGTTTTGGCTAAATTAGACATTTTCCTAGTTTTTTTTTTTAGCTAATTTAGAGTTTAGCTAATATTTTAGCATTATGCTAGCTGTTTTGGCAAAAATTAAGCATTTTTGACGGTTTTATGCTAATTTGGAGTTTAGCTAATATTTTAGCACTATCCTAGCTGTTTTGGCTAAATTGGACTTTTTACAGGTTTTTTAGACTAATTTGGAGTTTAGGTAATATTTTAACATTATACTTGCTGTTTTGGAAAAATCAGACATTTTTCCATTTTGGGGGGACTAATTTGGCATTTAGCTAGTATTTTAGCAAGCTTTAGGCTTCAGCATTTTTAGGTAGCTATCAGTTTCAGCATCTTTAGCTATCAGCATTAGCATCTTCAGCAGCCACATTCAGCTTATAGCATTCACACTATCATTATCACAGGTTACAATATATCTAGTCTCTATTTAACTTAAAAAAAATTAAAATCATCTGTTAAGTCGTTTTATAAAAAACTTTAAAATGAAGACAAACACTTTTGAATAAATTCATTATTTTTGTCCCCTTAATCAGCTGCTTTATTTCAGAGTTGTGTGTGTAACTGCACACACATCACTAAAGTAAGATTTTATGTGTTTCAACAGATTCAGTCGTATTTATTTTCAGGGATGTTTTAATTGACAACTTTCCTTGAGGTTTAATTAAACGTTTCGCCTGAGGCACACTGATGTGGTGGTAAAGCAGCATCCAGTCAACAACAGGCCAAAGTACGGCTGACAATGAAAGTTGGAAATGGAAACCTCTGTCATTAGGAGCTCCACAGGCCTCGGTTCTGGATCCATCTGCTGCTGAGGCAACACTCCAGCAGGCCCGCCATCAAACTCACCGGCACCAATCTGTTTTACTTGTAGCTGTTTAACTCAACGCAGCAGGAGCGACATTACGGCCTCGTGGCAAGAGGCGCTCAACAGCCGTGGGAACATTAGCTCTCATTACGCTCTGTAACTCATTATAGCTCACCGTGGGGTGGTGCTGACCTGGGACCCGAGTGTCTGAGTGAAGATGCTCTCTCTGTGTGGAGCTGATAATACATGTCAGTGCAGGTCTGTTCACTGAGGACACATTAAAGGAGACTGCAGCAGCAAAACACTTTGTGGATCCGAGTGGGATGTTAGGAAACTCGACCTCTTCTATGGGAACAGCTTTTCTTTTAGAGTAAGAATGAACAATCTTGGAATTTGTTTGTTGTTAACAGAAGGAACATTTCACTATAAAAAGATATTTGAGAAAAATTGATGTTGGAGGATAAACGGATGGATGGATGGATGGATGGATGGA
>NC_050516.1:32821701-32842998 GCF_002922805.2 Oryzias melastigma
GGATGATGGATGGATGGATGGATGGTTGATGGATGATGAATGGATGGATGGATCGATGGATGGATCGATGGATGGATGATGGATTTTAACGTTTCACGCAGAAATCCAGTAAATGTGTTAAATTAAATTCATTATTTAAGTAAAATAAATTCAGAAAACATTTTAACAGCATCTACATTTTATTTTGCTGCTTCCACCGTCTTGATCCTGACAGTATTAAATAAAAGTAAATAGTTTCTCCCTGATGGAATCATGAGATTTTCTTGTGCAAAAATAGTGAAAATTTAAGATTAAAACACAGATGAGCCAAAAAATATGAACGATAGAAGAAAGTCCACAGGAGACCTCCGTATGATCTCAAACATAAAAGGATTTATTTGATCCGTCATTAAATTGCACGGGAAGAGGATTTGTTTGATCTTTCCATGTTGAGAGTTTCGTTTCGTGGATGGAGGATGCTAATCTCGGGTCAGTGACATGGGAGATCTTCCTCGTCTTTAAACTAAACATTCTAATGAATAAACGCGACTGTTTCATTAGAGTAGATCAGATGTTGAAGACAAATCTGATGTTTCATTTGGTGTTTTGTCTCATTTTACACTTTTTGACGAAAAATGTTGAAAAAATAAATAAAAAACGGGACATACATTAAATTAATGACACAATTTTCTTTAGAATTCTTTAACCACTCCTTAAAAAAACACTTTAAAACATATTTTTATGACATAACTATATATTTCGTTTTCCTTACAGCATCAGCTCCATCTGGTGGGAATTCTTGGGAAGCAAAATGTTCAAACGACAATATTGACTTAAAAGTTCCTTCAGAGAAATAACACAATAAGGTCTGGGGTCATTCTTATGAATCTAAACTAAAAAAAAATCAGTAAGTATAATTCATAAGACTCCTACAAACTATTTCTGAAGTCCAGAATTCTCAAATGTAAAGATTCATGTTCTTTGCAGACAGTGCAGGTCGTGTTTAAAATGTTATTATCTCATGTGATTTATAACAACTTTTTGGTACAAATGGGGTAAAAAGTTGAAGAAATGATGACTTTAAAGTACCTAAAGTAAAAACAAATGACTTTCAAAAAATGGAATTTGTTAGATAATGACCTGAAAAGTTTTTAAGTTTAAATGTAAAAACAAAATAATTGGTTTGTACGCAGCACGATGTAAATATAATGTTCCAGATTGTATTTTTGCTACTTACATCAACACACAGAACTCCTGTCAGAGTTTGACCCAGGAGGAGAGCGCCGCCACTAACAGACCACAGTGACCTCTGACCTCAGGCACGGTTTAGTGAATCCACACGCTGCAGGACGTCTACCGGATGCGAGGATTCTACGGTTCACAGACCAAACATCCACTGCCGAGTATCTCCAGTCTGTGGGTTTATGCTCTGAAAATCTGATGATCAGGAAAAGTGACCAGACGTTAAACCTAAGGGTTGGACCAATCACAAAATTCAACTGTAATACCTCAACTCAACCTGTAGGAGGCAGCACATGGGCGGGTTCTGAGTGTATTTTCAAGAATTAAACAAGTTTATTTTAATTTGTCAAAATATAAAAGGTCAAAAGACAAAAAAAAAGTTGATTTAAGGTTTGGTTTCCTTTTAAGAGAAAAAAATCAGAATTTGGTTTAAGAAACTTTCATCAGTTCAAGTTTGTGAATCAACAAAACTGCTGTGAAACTTCACAATGAGGCAGAACGTTTAGAAAATCTCTAGCTTCTTTTTATTATTTTAATATTCTGGTTTTATTTTCTTCACCTTTATTCTATTTTATATTGTTTTTATTTTATTATTATTTTCCTCTTGCGTCTGTTGTTTGGAGATGTCTGTTTTTGTTTTGTTCTTGAAATTGTCAATAAAGAGGACAAAAAAACAAAAAAGTTCTTTGAATGAAATCCAGAAAACGTTTAATTTCTACCAAAATCCACAGATTTATTGATGAGAATCACACAGACTGTGGAACGGAGCATTCTTTCCGACGTTCCCGTCTCCCGGTTCTGTTTCCTCTCAGGTGGCGTTCCTGTAGAAGGACAGCATGTCATCCAGGCTGCCGGAGGTTCCCGGAGGCGGCGGCTCCGCTCGCCTCTGCTCGGCGGGTGGAGGAGGGAAGGGGGGGGCGTACGGGTACACGGGCGGGAAGGGAGGAATGGGAGGCGGGGCTCCAAAATGAGGAGGAGGAGGAAATGGAGGGTAGAAAGGAGGAGGAGCATGTTGGGGATTGAAAGGAGGAACTGACGGGGAAGGGGGTGGAGCTTCAGCTGGAGTTGGAGGAGGAGCATGTTGGGGAGTGAAAGGAGGAGCTGACGGGGAAGGGGGTGGAGCTTCAGCTGGAGTTGGAGGAGGTGGAGGAGGAGCTTGTGGTTGACTCTGCGGCTTTTGCTCGGAGATTCCTCCAGAACTCTTCATGACGTTGAAGCTTCTCACCTTGGGTTTAAACTTTGCTGGATTTGTTCGTCTGTCGTCAGAGAAGTACGCCGACGGAGGAGCGAATTCCGTGTCCCGCTCTTCCCGACGGCGACTTTTCCACTCGCTGAACATGAACTCTGAAAGAAAGACGACCAAAACCCGTCATGAGGCGACTCTGAACCCTCCTTTACGTCCGTTTTCAACCGGATTTACCTTTTCCTCGGTCCCATTCTCTGACGTGAGGGACTCCGGGTTTGGTGTCCCTCCTCTCCTGGATCTCCACCTCCACTCTCTTCAGAGTGCTGACCTCTGGGGGGTCATCAGGCTGAGGGTACGGTCCGAACGTTTCCTCCTCCTCTACCGCAACTGAACATAAAAATTCAATGTTTTACCAACATGTATGCGATTTTTGGAAATTGCAACTTTGATAGACTGAAGCTAAACCTTTTGATATATACATATTAAAGCTGTCACGATTAGTCGACTAATCGACTATTAAAATAGTTGAAGACTAATTAAATAGTCAATTAGTCGTTACTTTATATTATATGAAGTCAGAGTGTAGCAAAGCTGAAAGTTATAATGACATTCTGGTAGCTTTATGGACTATTTTGGCATTTATTGAGGTTTTTTAGGCTATTTTGGAGTTTGGCTAATATTTTAGCTACACGCTAGCTGCTTTGGTTAATTTAGTCTCTTTTCCATTTTTAGGCTAATTTAGTATTTAACTAATATTTTAGCTGGTTATCATCTTCAGCATTTTTAACTATCAATTTCAGCATCTTCAGCGGCCAAATTCAGCTTACAGCATTCACAGTAGTTTTATCACAGGTAATGATATATATCTAGTTTTTACTCAGTTTAAAGCTAACGATGGTTAAGTGTTTTACATCCAGTTTGCTCATGACCCGATTAGTCGGCTATTAAAATTAACGTTTGTGGCAGCACTAAAACATATTCTGATTATTTATAGCTAATTATCCTTTAACACCAGAGCTCCAGTGTTTCTGTTCTTTGATTTACTGAAGTTTTTTTAATTGTAACATGATAATTATAGTAGATTTTGAAGAAAATCTAGTGGAATTATCGTGTTTGAAAGTTACAGTGTGTTAAAGATTTTGGGTTTAAGCGTCAAAGTGAACAAAGCAGAATAAATAATGAGAATGAACTTAAATAAATGCAAAAAGAAAAAAAATATTGTAAGAAGTGAAAGCAGTAAAAGGCTCCGTAGCATCTTTGATGTTTTTTCTTAGTTATTTAAATAAACTGAACTTTATTAATTGATAAAATTGATTAATTTATCTTAACACATCAATAATTTATCTATAAAAATATGGATGGATCTAACACATAAAACTAAAGTCTGCTAGCTTGATGCTAACATATAATGGGATTTCCCATAGGATGGCTAATGCTAACGTACATTGCTAACTAAATGAACACATTTATTTGAATTTTCAAAACTATTTTAAGGAAATATTTTTTAAAGTAACATTTGTGTTCTAAAACAGTTTTTCCTCAAACATTCTTCTTCTTCTGGTAAAAGATGTAATGCTACAGCGCCATCGCCACCTGGTGGTCAATCTGAAACTCTGAAAAACATGTAACACTATTCTATTAACAATCTCATTATTTCACTAATACGTTTTACAGTATGTGATCTGGATCAGATTAATATGAAAACATTCAAACATATATTTAGATTATTAATGTATTTCTAAAGAAATGTGTTTAAATGTGTAAACTCAAAATTAAATTGAAAGGATCAAAAGAATAAAAAAAAAATGTAGGTGAATCGATTCTGGAAATTATTGACAATATTCAGCCCTAAAAATCATCATAATAAATATGAAAAATGAAATGAATTCTCTTTGTGAGAAGCTGAAACAAAAAGTGTCGGGAGTTCCTTGGCACTTATAAAGGCAAATAAAAAAGTAAAATAAAAATCTATCTGAACTTTAACCAAATGAATAAAAGGAAGTTAAAATCAATTAGATGTAAATGTTTGTCTCGTCTGGGGAGAACAATCACTCAGTGCTCCAGTTTACAGCAGTGAATGGAACAGATTTAACAGCTTTCACGTCGACTTACCTTGACCTTCTTCCTCTTTCTCCTCTTCCTCAGTGCCGTCTAGCTTTGCCTTCTTCATCTTCCTCTGCCTCACCTTGGCCAGTCTAGCCTGCAGGACGGCCTGCCTCTTCTCCTTCAGCCGCTCTCTTTTGGTCCGTTGATCAGTGGTCTGACGGGAAGAGGAAAGGATGAAGAAGGAGGAACAATGATCATCTATTGGACTGAACATCAGCTTCATTTCATCAGAATGAAGAAATGATTTCTGAAGAAAACCATCCCACCTGATCCCGGAGCATGTCCAGAGTCTCCCTCTGCTTCCGGCGCTGCTCTTCATCCTGAGAGAACGCAAAGTATCCCACGCCGAGATCCCGAGCCTCTGCCGTCAGAGCGTAAAGTCAGCAAAGGTTTTCCATTTCCTTCATTTAGAGACAGCTGAATGTGAGTTACCTTGAGCTCGGATGTCCTCGTAGTGGATGGGTCCGACCGGCCTCTTCATGGCCTCCTCTTCCTCTCGTTCCCACTCCTGCCGCTGCAGCTCCCGCCGCATGTCCTCCGACAGTAACGTCTTATCGGAGGAGATGATCCTGTGGACACAAATAAGGAATTCAGGCTGTTGGGATCAAATCTGAGGTGAAGCTTTTTCTACTTTAGACTTTCAAACAATAATAACAATAAAGACTTTAGAGACTCGCTCCAATGGAATCAGTTTTACTGTGTTCTATCATGATGGAGGACACGCATAGAGAAGATTCCGATTAAAACGGCATTATTGAGTATTTATTTGTTCAAATTGTACAGAAGTTTGAAAATCTGCTTATTTGGGACATAAACTCTGGATGAGCCTCAAGCTTCCTGCTGTAATGAACTCCTGCTGCTCTGCAGAAACTACGTCCCAGAAAACAACACAGGCTTTTAGATTTTTTAGAAACCGTATAATCATAATTTAAAAACCTCTGGAAAGACTTTGAGAATAGATGAAAAGATGATTGGAGTAGGAGTTTTAGCGCAATCTCGTATCAGAGCTTTGAGTTGTTTTGTTTTTTAATATACAATTTACTATGTTCTAATGATTAAGTTTCCTTCTAATTTCTAACCTTTTCCACCCCAGTGTTGGGCGCAACGCCGTTGAAGGATAACTGTGTTACTAACGGTGTAAGAAGTTCAGTCACGGAGTACTCTAATTACTTTAATCTTGGCTACAACGCCGGTACAGTTACTAAGAAAAAATCCTGCTGCATCATTTCAGCTTATTGGTGTTGGTTCAATAAGCCGTGAGCACTTCACAGCAAGACTCTCATGTGTGAACCAGCGTGTGTGTGGATTGACTGGAGAGTCAAGTGGGTGGGGCTTGGCCGCGTGCGTCGGACTGCCAGGATTCAGACAACAGAAGTGTCGGCAGCAGAAGAAGCATTTTCAGGACGGAAACATCAACAAAGTTTGTTTGAAACCAAACGGACAAACGTTGACGTCAAATTCACATTGTGTCCCGGTAGAGAGACGGTTACCGACGTCCGTCTGAAGCTTTTCTCTCACAGCCGCTGAAACTGTGCTGATCGCATTCCCGTGTGTGTGATCCGGTGATGAAGCAGCGCCATTAAAACGAGACGACCCGGTAACTCACAGAACTGAACAGAAATACTGTAAATCAGGGGTCTCAACTTGGCGGCCCGAGGGCCATTTGTGGCCCCCTTTGTTTGTTCACCTTTTCCTTTTAGGGGTCGCCACAGCGGAACAGCTTCACAACACGACTTCCCATCAGTGATTTGGCAGAGTTTTTACGAAGGACGCCCTTCCTGACGCAACAATGTATTTGAGCGGCACCGAGAAACCCAGTTAGACAGCAGCGTCAACGGTCTCGCCTTGCTAGCATCGTTAGCTCCTGTCGTTCTACAGTGTCGTCAGAAAGTGCTTAGCAACAGTTGCTAGCATCACTTCAATCCTCCCTCTCTGTGTTGTAACTAAAGAGCATCATTTCATTGTTAGAACTAAACCAGCAAACTACAAGTCTTATTTCATTAAATGATTCCATTTCATGAAAATTTTTATTTATGCTGAGAAACTGAGTTACTAACTCAATTACTTTTAGGACAATGTAGCCAGTAACTATGATTACTTTTTAAAAGTAAAACACCCAACACTGTTACACACACGTTGGTTTGTTATAAGCAGAGGGATGTCGTTAGCTAAGTGCTAATCAAAGCCCTGATCTGATCATTGATTACCCTTTCCCCTTCAGGTCTCGGTCCATTTTCATATAATCCGGCAGATCTTTCTTCATGCATCTCCGAGATCGTCCCAGAGCGTCCACGAAATCCACCCTGAGAGGAGAAGATGATTACTAGACTGCATGAATTCACCTCTTAAAAAGTGTTCTATGAATACAGAGATACCATTCTTCATCTGGATTGAGAGGTTGTGGAGGAGGTGATGAGCTCTCCCTGTCCTCCTCCTCTTCCTCGTTCTCCTTCTGCTGGAACGCTTCTCTCTTTTTGTCGATAATCTTTTGTGTGAAGTCAACCAGGAACAGAGCTTCTGTTTCTTCATCTGCAGCAGAACACGTTCAGGTTTAGTACAAACGACTCCGATGAGCACAAACATCAAGTCTGCCACCGACCTGGAAAATCTCCTTTAGTCATCTGCTCGTACAGTTTGGCCTTTTCCTCCAGTTTACGCCTTTGACAAAAGAACAGAAGTTAGACTGTCAAACAAATGATGCACATAAATATTGTAAAGCACGTGTTAAAGTCACGGCCCGGGGGCCGGATCCGGCCCTCCAGGTAATTCTATCCGGCCCTCCAGATCATTTTATTTTATTGTTATTAATGACCCGATGTTATCTTACACTCATTTCTAACTTGTATAATTTTGACAAAAGATATTTTTATGGACAGTAAAATACTGAAAGTTATTTAAGGTTTAAGTTGATTTATTCTGGAATAATATTCCTGTTTTTTTATTATTCATAATTATGTTAAAAGTTACGGTTTTAAAGTTGTAAAAATTGACATTCTGAGAGCCTTTTGGACTATTTTGGCATTTATGAAAATTTTTTAGGCTATTATGGAGTTTAGCTAAAATTTCAGCAACATGATAGCTGTTTTGGCTAATTTTGCCTTTTTTCAGTTTTTTGGGGCATTTTAAAATGTAGCTATTTTTTCAGCTTCTTTCTGCTAATTTAGGCTTTAAAAAAAAATAGAGGCTATTTTGGGGTTTAGCTAATATTTCAGCTACATGCTAGCGGTTTTTATTTTCTAATTTAGGATTTTTTTCCCCTTTTTTCTCTCTTTTTTTAGGCTATTTTAGAGACTAGATTAGGCTAAATGAGGCTTTTTTTCCCGTTTTTAGGCCATTTTAAAGTTCAGCTATTTTTTCAACATGTTAGCTGTTTTGGCTAATTTAGTTATTTTTTTTTATTTTTGCTTTTCTTTTTTCGTTTTTTAGGCTGTTTGGAGTTAGGCTATTGATTACATCCTTGCTATTTTTGGCTTTTTTTGTTTGTTTTTGTTTTTAGGCTATTTTAAAGTTTAGCTATCTTTTCCGCTACATGCAAGCTTTTTTGGCTAACCTAAGTTTTTAGGCTAATCGGCATTTAGCTAATATTATAGCTGGCTATCAGCTTCAGTGTTTTCAGCTTTTAGCCTTAGTTTTAATCTTTCAGCTTCAGAGTTTTCAGCTATCAATTTCAGCATCTTCAGCTATCAGCACTGGTATCTTTAGCAGCCAAATTCAGCTGACAGCATTCACACTAGCATTATCACAGGTAGTACTGTATATCTAGTTCATAATCATGTTACGGTTTTAAGGTTTAAAGTTTAGTTTTCGAGTGTTCAGCTACATCCTGCTGTAAAGTGTCGCACTGACCTCGCAGCGTCCAGGCTGATCTGCTCCTCTGCCAGCTGCTCGGAGTCTTTCTCAGCTCTCGCTGAAACTCCGGGATTCTGTTTGCTCCATATCGCAGGTTTCTGTCATTGAAACAAAGATCATGAAGCTTAAAAGTTTGACAAACGCATAATTAGCTCAGCTCCTGCTGTACCTTGACAGTAGATTTCGGTCTGGGTCCAACACTTGTGTTTTCTTGACCGAGTTTCTCCCGTTTGAACTGTTCCTGTTTCCTGTACAGTTCCGCTTTCAGGTCAACAAGCTGTGAAATGGGTCAAAATCAGGACGTTTTACTGTTATTGACTTCATAAGCTTCAAAAACAGATTATGATTAGTATGACTTTAGCTAATGCTAGCTGTTTGACCGTCGAAAACAGCATTTACACAAGAAATCACGTTCATCTTTGCAATGTTTGTATTAATCTACTTACAGATGAAGCATCCACAGCCAGAGTTTTCTTCTTTTTATCCATATTTGGGTTATATTTGTTTAGAATAGGTTACTTCAACAGTCCCATCGAGCTAGCATTAGCATAATCTCCTCTTCTTCTTCGCTGCCTCAAATTCGGTAGAGGCAAAGTTGCGCTTTGCTGCCCCCGTGAGTCCAAACGGTGTAATTGATTTAATTTAATCCTGTGTATTATTTTCAACTAATATTTATTATTTTCTCCACGCTTTCAATACTTAATTTAATGTGTGAAGTCAATAGAAGTCAACATTATATAAAAAGGAATAATTATTATTTAATAATTACACATCAATATGAAGTTTATGATCCGGTTTATAATTAAACCCACACAATGTTAAAAACTCACACTAAAATTTAGGACAAATATCTACTTCAATACTAAAAAATCTAGAATTTCTAACATCTGTCATGTGGTGATCTTATGATAGTGAATTAGGAATGTGCATGCCCTGTATCACAAGAAAAGTACGCAAATAATAGAATTACTCTATTTAAATACTAAACTTTGAGCCTAGTTTCTTTACCCTAAGATTGGGTGATCTTTAGTTTCTTGAATTAATGGGTTTTGAAATGATTTAAATTTTAACCTCTTGATGCCTATATATGGATCAAACCACTTCTGCTCCAAACTTCCCTTAACTTAGCATCTACCAGTACTTGAAAGTACAAAATAAAAATAAAAATGTATTTTTCATAGCTGAAAATAAATTCAGGCGTCAAGCAATGAACCGCATTGGCATGTTCAGAGTTGGGTAAACGGCCGTTAGAAGGAATCTACTCTAAGGAGGAAGATCTGTACCTGCAGGTCTACACCAACAAGAGGAATGAAGATGGTGGAAGAGGAAGGATTTGTGGAGATCTGATCCAAGCAGAGCCGGACTTTACAGATGAACCCAGAAACATTGACACGTTTGGAAAACATGATGCTCTGGTTGGAACAGGTCGGCTCTTCCGGTGATCCTTAGCCTGCAGGTCAGGACTGTTTAAAATCCTCTGTGCATTTAAATCATCGTCATATTAAAGGAGAAACAGAATTATTAATGTGAATAAAATGCTGCAGTATAAGTCACAGGAGCAAAAAATGTCTAATCAAGAAGAAGAAAACCATTTACAAGATGTACTAGAATAAGAATGCTTTGATGCAAATGAGAAAAATAACAAAATTTAAGAGGAAAACAATCAGATTGTCCGTGGTTGTTTTGGACAACACTTTTTCTGGTACTGTCAGAAGATAATACAGCGCCCTCTAGTGGTTGTTAGCAGAAACAACCGCTAAAGGGAAATCATTTGATGTTGGAAAAATAATGAATTTCTGAGTCTATGTTTTAAAAATCACAAATAAGTCGCTTCTGAGTATAAGTCGCATCCCTCGGTAAACTATGAAAAAAACAGCGACTTATACTTTGGAAAATATGTAATTTATTTATTTTTGTTTTTTTGTATTATTTGTTCTCGTTCTAAATAAATTCCCTCAAGAGATTTGGGGGAAAACATTTAGATTTTACTTTGAAATATCGCTCTAACATTTGTGTCATTAAACGTCATTACTATTTGCCTTCCCTTTTAATGTGGTTGTATTACTGTGAATGAAGAATTCAATGGTGTGATTTAACTATTAAAAAGAAAACAAGTCAAGGCCCAGGGGCCGGATCCGGCCCTCCAGATCATTTTATTTTATTATTAATGACCAGATGTTATCTTGCCCTCATTTCTAACTTGTATAATTTTGACTCAATATGTTTGTATGTAGAGTAAAATATTGAAAGTTATTTAAGGTTTAAGTTGATTTATTATGGAATAATATTCCTTTTTATCATTCATAATTATGTTAATAAGTTACGGGTTTAAAGTTTCAAAATTGGCATTCTGCAGCTTTTTGGACTATTTTGACATTTACTAAGATTTTTTAGGCTATTTTGGAGTTTAGCTAATATTTCAGCTACATGCTAGCTGTTTTGGCTAACTTTTACTTTTTTTTGGCTATTTTGGGGCTAGGCTAATATTTACACACTAGCTGTTGTCGCTAATTTAAGCTTTTCTCAGTTTTTTAGACTGTTCTGGAGTTTAGCTAATATTTCATCAACATGCTAGCTGTTCAGGTTATTTAGGACTTTTTAAGTTTTTTTTAGGGTTCTGTGGAGTTAGGCTAATAGTTACACACTAGATAGCTAATTTTTTAGCTACATGCTAGCCAATTTGGATAACCTAACTTTATTAGTTTTTTGGTGCAATTTTTAGTTCATATTTTAGCTCCCTATTAGCTTCAGTGTTTTTAGCTATCAATTTCAGCATCTTCAGCGGCTGAAGCTTTCCCACGACTATTATTGCAGATAATGTTACATATCTAGTTCATAGTTATGTTAAAAAGTTAGTTTCAAAAATGTAGTTTTCGTGTCTTTAATGTTTGTTCGACCTGAAACCTAAAGTGTGTTTTGGATTTTGTGACTGTTTGACACTCCTGCTCGATTCCATCTTTAAAGCTTCATAGAAAACTTAACTGATGTTTGATCACTAAATATCATTTTATCATTCAGACCCATAATTGCTGAGAAAAGCGGTTCACAGAAATCCCTACGAGGTTACATAAAGAACTTGCCACTCTAGCGCTCATGTCTGTTCTCCAAGGCTTTTCACGTCTCCTCTGCTCCACGTTTATTAAGGAAATGGAAAGTACATGTTGATGTTCTCTCTGTACCATCCATGCATCCACCAATCACTCCTCCGAGCTGAAAGCAGGACAGGCTGATCCTTTTCAAAATAAAGAGCACTTCAGGCAAAGATCTGGAACTAGAGGAAAATAAAAGCCGTTCTCAAACTCATTTCACAAGTACATTTGTTTCAACAAAACATCACAGACTCTTTATGGAAAATAGATTTTAATATTCCTTCACTTAATCAGACCAAACGATGACGGAGTTAATGTTTGATTTGATGTTAGAACAGATGAACACAACCAGGACAAACCCAAAACAGTTCCTCTGTCAATTTACAGGAACGGAGATTTAAAACACAAAATAAACTAAATCTTCTTGATCACCGAGAACTTCCGTCTTTAACTTTTACTTCACTCGTTTATTCTAGACTAAAACCTGTCCTCCACCTGCAGGAAAAGAATTTAAAAAACAACAGCGTTCACAGTTTGAGCCATAAAGAAAACACAGGTGCATTCTGGGAATTTTATATGCCATAAAGCTCGGTGGTGTTTTTTCGCACAGTGCTGAGGACCGTGGTCATGTCCTCTCCCTTCAGCCAGCTCAACTCCTCCAGGATGTGGATGCCCATTCCAGGATGGGAAAACTGACAGACGTTCTTCCTGACCTGTTGGGAAAAAGAGTAAAAAGTCTATTTATAAGGAGAAGCTCTGAAAACTGAGGATGACAAACAGCTGAGCAGAGAAATAGTCATGAAGCGGGTACAGCAAACACGTCGTGATACTCCAATCATCTGATTATTGTAAGTGTTCTCAGCGGTCTTTTATTTACTGCTATGCTGTTTTTAGCTCCTCCAAGCTGCAGTTCTTGCACTATTTACAGCTCAGTTTTTAGAGATAATAAAAACGTAAATATACCTCGACATCAATCATTTTCTAAGCTTTAATTTGAGTCATGTTTTGTGAAAATTTTTACAAAAATTAGGGAGTTAGCCTGATTTTAGTGGTTGATTCCTGCATGTCTCACATTGAAACAGCTGTTCTGTTGACTCGACTCCATGCATAGAAATGGCGCCCGTGTGCGCACGTCTCTGTTTAGAGCAGCGAACAGGCAAAGGCTAATCCAGTCAAATAAATCAATGTTAGAGACGCTCTTTTCTAATGCCCGACAGCGCGGCTGCTGGTGCAGCTGAGAGTTTACAGGTCTGAAGGAGACCAGCGTCTGAGTGGTAAGATGCTGCTAGCATCATAGCTAATAAAAGCTAACGTATTAAACAAACAACCCAGAGTGAAACGTTCATTAAATCCATCACCAGGATGGAGTTTGCTAATTCGATGCCAACTGAACTCAACTTCTGTTCATTAACTTCCAAGTTCACTGGAAAGTTGAGTAAACCAGGAGATTTTTGAGAACTGAAATGCTAAAGCTAACATGCTAACACGCTGCTACAGAATCAAAGATGGGCGGGGCTTTTATCCTGGAGCTGCACAGCATGATGACGTCAAACTTCTGAGACTCACACCAGTTGACCAATCACAAAATTCAACTACAACACCTCGTTTCATCCTGTAGGGGGCAGCACACAGGCGGGTTTTGACTATAATTTCATGAATTAAACACGTTTATTTTAAATTGTCAACATTTTGGCAACAACCAACAGACAGCACTTTTAAAACCCCATTTATAGATGAAAACAGACAAAAAAGTTGATTTAGTGTTTTTCGTTATCCTTTAAGTAGAACTCCATGTCCATCAGGAGTAATAAATCATTTTATTTTATTTTGTCACACCTTAAATCTTTAAATATCCTCGAGGCATCAAACCAACAATGAAGTCTAATTAACCGGTAAATTCACAGACAACACTTAAACCACACACTGTGACATACTGTAACTCTTCAAGAGTTTAATTGATCAATGTGATGCAGAAAAAGGTCTTTTCATATCGGCGTTACAGCACATTCCAAAAGTACTTTAATACTGTAAAGTGTTGAATATCAAGTCTGCTTTTCTCTGATTCAGAATCCACTGGAATTACATAAATGGTTGAAGACTCGCGATAATCAAAAGAATGTAAAAAAGTGAAATCTCTGGAGGTGAAGGGTTAATGCTGGACCTTCTTACAGCAGGAGGAAGGAACAACGTCTCCTCTCCAGGACGCCCTGAAAGCCTCTGATTGTGATGTTCATACATTCTTTGATCAAAACGGTTATACGTTTGTCTGGAAACTCGTTCATATCAAACTACAGCATCAAACGTACCTGTCTTGGGAGGAAATACGGAGCGTCCGTCTCCAGGACGATGCGGTTCAGAGGGATCTGGCGAACGGCGTTTCTGACTTCTTTGGCTCCGTTGTAGGTAATCAGGGCGGTAAAGCCCACATATAAATTGGGGAACTCGGTCAGGAAGGGCTCAATGACGGGAAAGCTGTTAGTGAAGCAGTGTCTGAGAAGAAACAAGTCAAAAAAATGAAAACAGGAAATAGATCTGCATGAAAGATCCTGGACAGACGGAATTATTTTGTAGTTACAAGAACATTGTACTACCTATTTTTTTAAACTTCATAATATTCTAACAGGATCCAATATTTTTATAAAGGCATGAAAAGACTTTAACATTACTGATCATGTGACCTAAAATAATCTGTGGTCAGACATGTAAACCTAAACCTTTGATTCAAAAGTAAATTGTGTTTCTAATTCACACATTCTGAACTAGAATCAGCAGATCTTAAGCAGTATTGTGTCAAATATGTCATATTGATTATCCTAAACGTGTTGGTTCCTGAATAATTAGATACTGCAGAGTTAGTTTCTTTAAACAAATTTACATAACACGTTTTGTTTTTATTTTCTCAAATGTTAACTCTTTTCAAAAACTCACTTCTCTAACAACAAAGAAACAGACACAAAAGGACAAAATGTCAACACAACAACAGAGTTTGAAGTTCAAGCGACATTAAAGTTAAATCTTTGGATATCAAACCTTTGTGGTAAATAAAATTGATTTTTTCAATACTTTATTTTAGCATCAAAGCAGTTCAGTTTGTGCTTAAAGAGTGTCTAATTCAATATTCATCTCTATGAAGTCAAATGTCATCAAATGATGACACGCGAGGATTTATTTTCCCTTCTGAGTCAAACATCAGATGCTAAATCCAATTTAATCTTCTGGAGGTTCAGGTAGTAAAATGAACAACGATGAGACACAAAGTCAAGGATGATTTCCTTTAAAGCACCTGTGGATCTTGTAGTCCCGAGGAACACACTTCTTCATGATGTCCAGCAGGTCCGTGTCGGCGTCCCTGCAGTGGATCAGGATGGGTTTCTGCATGGTGACGGCCAAACGCAGCTGACGCTCAAACACCTTCAGAGGGAAGCAGCACATTTGGAGTTACAGCCGTTTCTGCTGAGCTCTGGTCGTCAGAGATGCAGAATTGGGTGAATGTTGAGTAAACATTCACACTGTAGAGATTCTCCTGCTTCTTTCACATTTTGCGTTTTTCTCCACCTAAAAACTCAATCAAACTTTCAGAGATTTCAGAAATGTTGGTATCAAAACATTCCTCTTGTTCAGGACATTAATGCTTGCATTTTTAGTATTCATAAACTTTATAGTTTTTGAAATATTGAGCAAACAAGCATTTAAATATATTTATTAGTTATGTTTTCATCTTTTATAGGAATTTAAAAAATGACATTGAGCTGTTTTATTATATTATATTATATATTTGGCTCATTTGTTATCTACTGAGGGTTTTTTATGCTAATTTGAAGATTAGCTTCTATTTTAGCAACATGCTAATGTTTTTGGCTAATTTGTTGTCTACTGAGGTTTTTATGGGATAATTTAAAGTTTAGCTTCTATTTTAGCATCAGGCTAACATTTTTGACCAATTTAGTTTACTGAGGAATTTTAGTTTTTTTTTAGTTTAGATGGTATTAAAGCAGCGAGCTAGCTTGTTGGGTAATTTGGCGTCTACTGAGGTTTTTTATGCTAATTTGGAGTTTAGCTCATATTTAAGCAACACACTAAATATTTGGCATGTATTAGGGATTTTTAAGGAATTTTACAACAAATTTATCAACTTCAGCGCTCTTTCATAGTTCTTTAATTACATTTCAAGTCTTTTAGCTTTTGCATTTTCAGCAAATCCCTTCAGCAATTAATGCAAATGCTTTCAGTAAAAAGCATTCACACTAGCATTATCGCAGGTAATGCAACTTTTCTAGTTATCAGTTCATTTCATTTTGTTAACTATATAACATTCAAATGAACAACTTTCAAAAGGAAATTGATCTTAGAGGTTAACACATTTGTATTGTGATGATGGAGTTCATCTCTAGGGAACAAACAGCCAAAAGTGTTTGAAGTTACAGCCGTATTCTCAGTGGTTTCGCTTTTTCGAGAAATCAAAACTGACTAATCAAATTTAAAAGTACTTGTTTAATACTGCATTTTTTCTACTACCAACTTGGATGGCAAACAACACAAAACTCAGATGTTTTGGATCATAGATTGAGGAACTTTTTTAGGATAACAAAAATTATAGCAATACAAAAACGACTGATTTTTTTTAGAGCATTTGTGTAAAAGAGATACATTAAGGACTACGATCTCACCTTTTTTTGCTGTGAGACGTCAGTGGAGTTTTTGTAGGAATAGTCCAGCCCCATCTCTCCAAACGCCACAGCTTTCGGATGCCTCATCGCCATCAGAATACTGTTTTCCTGAAAAGTGGAGTAGCGTCGGGCGAAATGCGGGTGGCACCCAAACGCCCCCCAAACCATGTCTTCGGCCAGCAGGTGCTCCCACAGGGCCTCCTTCACCATGATGTCTGGGTTGCAGAAGTCTGCGATACAGCCTCGGAACTCCGGGGCGAAGCTGCTTCGGTACTTTTTCCGGAAGCTGCTGAAAGTCCCTCTGAAGCCGAGTTTTCCGTACAGCATGTCCAGATGGCAGTGAGTGTCTATGAAGGTCTCCTGTCCGCCTGGAATGGAGCCGGTCCACAAACGATTGGACCCCAAGGAGAACCTCCTTGGAATAGAGAGGCTGTGAGTTCGGGGAGAAGGAGGGGCGCGCGTGGAGGGCCCGCAGTCACTGAGCCGGTGTCGAAGAGCAAAGCTCAAAGAGGCGCTGGAAGATCCCACTTTGGACTGGAGAGGCAGCGCAAAAGGATCGAACCAAAGGGGTTCAAAAGATCCCTGGAAACTCTGGGAACCGGCTCCGGAAAGACTGGAAAAACTGTTCCTCTGAGAGGAAGGAGTCCCTTCATCCTCAGCCGTCCCAGTGATGGAGGCAGCGTCTTGTCTAGGGGGGCTCACTACACAAGTCTGACCTCGTGGACTTTTCAGGTCAGCAGTGAAACCAGATGAGGGATCAGGAGGAAACTCCAGAGAAACAGCAGAATCTTGTCCTTGTTCGTCGTCATTTATGTTGTCTTGAGGGATAATATTCACAAAGTCCTGATCAACAAAAACAAAGAGGGAAGAGAGAAAAAAAACTATCATCAGACGTCTTGTTCCATTACTGTTCCCTTGTTGAACACAGGAGTTCTGTTCTATAAATATCCTGGTGAAATCTTTTAGCCCATAAAACTCATAGATAACTCATTTTCTCTCCTTTAGAGACCCACCTCCATGAAGATGGTGTTTTAACATGTTCTTCAGGCAATTTTCTCATGGTGGAGGACACATATACAGAAAATTAAGCTTAAAATATCTGAGTGTTTATACAAATTGAGGTGAAACCAAAGCAAAGGAGAAAATGTTGTTTAAAAAAGCTTTTAGGTGTGATGTAGAAGCGACAACGACAGGCCACAAATTCTCTGCTTCATTTCATTCTGATTAATACACCCAAAAAAACGTTATTTTAATAGTCGACTAATCACTGATTATTTTTTCAGATTAGTCGACTAAATGGGTCATTCACACATCTTAACCATCATTAGCTTTAAACTAACTAAAAAGTAGATATATAGCATTACTGTGATAATGCTAGTATGAATTCTAGAAACTGAATTTGGCCGCTGAAGATGCTAGTGCTGATAGCTGAAAAAGCTGAAGAAGGTAGCTGAAAACGTAAAGTTAAAAGCTGAAAACGCTGAAGCTGAAATCGCTGAAGCTGATGGCTGAAAACGCTGAAGCTAATAGCTGAAAACCTGAAGTTAATAGCTGAAAACGTGAAGTTAATAGCTGAAAACGCTGAAGCTGATAGCTGAAATCGCTGAAGCTTATAGCCAGCTAAAATATTTGTTAAATGCCAAATTAGCCATAAAAACTGAAAAAAGTCTAAATAAGTCAAAACAGCTAGCATGTAGCTGAGATATTAGCCAAACTCCAAAATAGCCTAAAAAACCTTAATAAATACCAAAATAATCCAAAAAGCTGCAGAATGCCATTATAACTTTCAACTTTACTGCACTCTGACTCCATATAACATGAAGTAACGACTAATCGTGGCAGCCCTAATTTTGATGCATCCGCTTGCAGACAAATAGATCCCTGAATGTCTCTGCTCTCCTCAGAATCTGGATCAAAACTGTAAGACTGGATTTCTCCGATATTGTTGTACCAGTAATGTCAGGTCGGAGTTGTGAGGGCTTGTAAGCTAGCAGGACAGCATGTAAACAGATGGATGACTGGAAGTAAGGACGGGTCTACTTGGCACCATTGATCCCGCCCACAAGCCAGAGTAAAATTTCTAATGACCACCTGCCGCCCTGCAGAAACTATTACGGCTGTAACAAGAACCCGAGATATTCAGATATTCGGGATCTGCGCCCAAAATTTCGAGGACGAATATTTGCGACGTCCAACATGACTGATTCACAATCTCTGAAGGATGGATGTAATCAACGTGAATCAGATGCAGAAAAAAACAACTTTTTATACCAGGTTTACATCAACATGTAATGCTTAGAACGTAAAATGTAGAAGAAATGTGAGAATAGAAAACTGTGGAGAAAATGTTCAGGGTTTTAGCTCAATAATCCAAAATAGCAGTGATTTTTATGGTGTTTATGTTGTTTTTATTACTGCTGAACTTAACCAGAAGACTGTAACTTAAAACAAGTTTTTTTGTCAAACACCATTTTTTTCTATCTAAATCTTATTATTTTTATCAGTTTTGTTGATTCGGATCTCCTCTTCTAGATAAAAGTATAAATAATGGTGATTTAATACATATAATTTAAATTTTCATCCTTCCAGTAAGAAGACATACACAGAGCAGCAAACATTATATTAAAAGTAAGAATCGTGAATAGAATCCGATCGACATCTCAGTTACAATCTACAGTCCTAGAAACGACAAAGGCTTTTAGATTTGGTCTAAATTTGGTAGTTCAGGCTAATCTCCACAAACTCATAATCGTAATTAAAAAAAAAAAAAAAAACACTGGGAACATTTTTACAAAAGATCAAAAGATGATCTGAGAGGGACTTTAACCTTCATAAAAAAATAAGTCCAGAAATTTAGGATGGAAACAAGATCTGATCGTGTTTGAAGATTTATGAACAGGAGACATCACAGAGGAAAAGGACTGACGATACTCTACAGCACGCATCAAAGTCAAGGCCCAGGGGCCGGAGCCGGCCCTCCAGGTAATTCTATCCGGCCCTCCAGATTATTTTATTTTATTGTTATTAATGACCCAATGTTATCTTGCGCTTATTTCAAACTTGCATTATTTTGACATAATATTTTTTTATGGAGAGTAAAATATTGAAAGTTATTTAAAGTTTAAATTGATTTATTCTGGAATAATATTCCTGTCATTTTATTATTCATAATTATGTTTAAAAAAATACAGTTTTAAAGTTTTAAAATTTAGCATTCTGCTAGGTTTTTGGGCTATTTGTCATTTACTAAGATTTTTACTGAGGTTTTGGAGTTTTGGCGAATGTATGCTTTTTTTAAGTTTTTTTAGGCTGTTTTGGAGTTAGGCTATTTTTTCAGCTACATTCTAGCTGTTTTGACTAACCTTGTTTTTTTAGTTTTTTTTAGTTTTTTAGGCTCATTTGGCAGTTTGCTAATATTTTAGCTAGCTATCAGCTTTAGTGTTTTTAAACTCAATTTCAGAATTTTCAGCTATCAGCATTAGCATCTTTAGCAGCCAAATTCATCTTCCAGCATTCACACTAGCATTATCACAGGTAATGCTAAATATTTAGTTCAGAATTATGTTAAAAAGTTTTAAAGTTTTAAAAATGGAGTTTTAGAGTGTTCAATAAATGTTTATCCTGTTCAACCCACGACCTAAGGCGTGTTTTGGATTTTGGCCCCTTTTGTGATCGAGTCTGTTGTTAAGAACAAAAAAAAAAAGGAAAGGAGAATAGCACAAAAAAACCCCACAAAGAGCAGGACTGCATACGGTGAACAGCGATATGCATGGGAACACTTAATAGAGAATAACTACAATAATGTAACAGAATACAGATATTTTAAAGTGTTAAAAGTGCTTTTATGAAGATCAAAACTAAAAACTGGACTTACTTTGTTATCCGTCTTTGGCTCTGAGTTAGAGCTTTGGGTTTCTCTGTCCTCAAACTCTTGGAGGGGGAAGTGCTGGTCCTCGTGGGGGCCACAAGCTCCAAACTCCTCATCAGATCTGCAGCCTCCATCCACCACCTCTCTGAGCCCTTCAGCCTCTCCAGTGGAGGACGGGGAAGGCTCGGCTTCGGTCTCGCTCTTGGTGCTGAGCTCAGATCTGGAGTTGCCCAGAGCTGCAATCAGTGCCCTCCTGCAGATGGCCTTGGAGCCCTCCTCAGGTGTCCTTTCCTTCTTCTTCAAAATTAAAGAATGACCCGGTGTTGTCGGGACTTGCTGGATCTCTGGGGGCTCAAGCTCTTCGGATGATGAATTCATATCCTGAAGAACGACATGAAGAAACAACTAATTAATTCACACACCAGAAACGAAACAATCATAAAGTTGTGATGAACTTAAATTGAAATAATACTAAAGTAGTGGGGAAATGACCTCTGAGGCTGTGAGTATTTGGGAATCATCCCTGAAGAGCTTCTGCTTGATTGAAGACACTTCACTTTCGTGGAGGACTTCTGCTTTCCTTTTAGGAGTGTCCAGACTCAGCGCTCCGAAGCTTTCAGATCCAGGAGAGTCGCTTTGACGCAAAATACTCGACTCTTCCTTTTTCTGTGTCTTCCATGGAGACGGAGTCTTTGAAGCAGAACTTTGTCTCTGGAGTCGTGAGGGGGGGGTGGCGGCAGCACTGTGTAACCACTTAAATGAAACCTTCTCCCTGTCTCTGTCCATATCTGAGCTCCAACACACACAGGACAACGGGAGAGAGTTATTCAGTCACGAGGATATGACGTCAATCACATGCAGCTCAAGTTATGACTGCATAAATACACTTTCCGTTTCTCCATCTTTTGTCTTGTTTTGTTTATTTTGTGCATCTGGTTGTTATTCTTGTTTTGTTGACAGAATCCCACAAACACAACAAATACCAAACATTTATTATGTGGTCAAGCTCTGCAGCTAAACATATCGAACTAATAGAACAATTGCACACGTAAATAGAGATTATACTTTTAAAATTAAAACTGAGCCATAACTACTAAGCGACAGGTAGCTTGTACAAAAACAAGCTATGACAATAAATCAGAAATGTTATGAACAGACCTGGGGCCCGTTTCAAGAAGCAGGTTTTGTTGGAACTCTGAGTTCGTGAACTCCAAATTCGGCAAAACTTTGAGTTTTCGGTTCCAGAAAGAGAGATGACTCAAACCCGGGAAAGTGGGTGAAACCAAGCCCGTTCCAAGAAGCGGGTTAGGA
>NC_050516.1:32843736-32853917 GCF_002922805.2 Oryzias melastigma
TGAGTTTGAGAATTTTGAGTCCAGTGACTCTAAGTTCAGGTTCGAACTCTAAATTTGTTGAACCTGCTTCTTGAAACGGGCCCCAGCATTTCAGACATTTTCCTTCTTAAATGAAGTCCTTCTTTGCCTTCTGCTGCTGGTAAACCATGTCATTTTTTTCAAAACTTTATTTAATCGCCAAAACGACAGAACAAATTTCAACATAAAGAACATATATATACACACACACACACACACAAAATATATATATAATATATACATAAATATTAAGGGTTTCATATCTTATCAGCATCAAAGGAGAAAATGTTTCTTGCTTTTGATTTTTCATAAATTTTAATTAATCAAATTATAAATATATCTGATGCAAAAAAAACGCAATTCTTCCAAATGTTGTAAAAGCAATTAACTTGTTTCACTGCTTTGTAGTGAGTCTTTTTTATATTTATTTGAATATTTTCTGTACTCAGATTTACTTGTTTGGTCATTGGGTTTTATCGTTTTTTAATCTCAAGATTTTTTCTCACTTTTAGCCCGATAGTGTTATTTTATAAATGATATATTTAGGGTTTTTTTTGCTATTAATTGGATTTTATTGCCGTTTTTAGATAAATCATGTTATCGGTGAACTACTGATACATGTATTGCTACTTTTTTCTTTAAAAACTTTTGGAATAGACATGTATTTTTATGTATGGAGCCCAATTACCATAATTTGCTATTCTAAAATAAACTTTAAAAAATGAACATTTCGATGTTTGTATGTAATGCTACAAGATGGCGGTTTGTACGCGATAAAACTGCTTTTTCACTTCAGACTATGATAGTACTGACAAAATACATTTTCTGATAGTAAATATCACAATTCTCAGAGTCAGTGAACGCACCGGAACTGAAGTTACCATCCTCATCGATTTTGATTGGTCCTTTGTGTTTAAAAAAAAAAACAAAAAAAAAGGTTTTTACATTTTGAGTTTTGAAACGTAAAAAAGAGAACATTTAAATCTGAAAATAATAAAATTGATTTTTTAAAAGAAAAAGTTTGGGACATTTTATTTTTTTGGGCCAAACCCTAATATTTTTTTCAAAATGTTTTATTTGGGTTTCAAAAATTCACGGCCCCAGAATAGCTCTCTATATATATGCATATATATTTTAAATGTAATTTTTTGGGGGGGAGCAGGTTTTCCCTCTCCTTGCACTATGCTTGACTTTCTTTTTCTGAATCCTCGTTGTGTATATTTATGCTAAACAATAAACAAACAATTTGTAATGTAACAGTGGTCTGGTTTTTGAACATTTGTTTGTAAGAATATGAAACTTTCCTAAAATTATGAAAACCTGAAAAACTAAATCAAATAAGTACATCAAATGTTTTCCCCCAAAAAATTACCAAAACTGAGAATTTAAAAGAGCACAAATAAAAATCTTCTCTGTTTTTTCCTGTTTTCTTCACAAAAACCACTTCTCTCGATTTTGGATTGATTGGAAATTTTATATAATCTGATTTTAATGTAGCTAATTCCTCTTTGGTGCAACATTGTGACGTTGATTTCTTAAAAAAAAAAATATCTTCCACGAAGGAAGCCTTTATGAGTTTGGTAAAACCACATAAATATCCCACCAGTGAATGAGGCGCGAGCACAGTTCCAAACACAACTGTTATATTTATTTATATATATGTATTATAGTTATTAATAAAGACCATCCGTGTTTGTTTGGCTGGATTTCAATCACTGCTTATTCAAATCATTATACAAACCAGTTTCGACGCAAAAGGCGCCGAAAACGCTTCCAGCCTTTTAGCGCCTGTTAGCTAACGTAACTGTTAGCTAACGTAACTGTTAGCTAACCGCGCGCGCGTTAACAGTCCGATTATAGCTTTATCGGGACGTCACGCTTTCAAAATAGCCTCAAATGCCGCTTAAATTCGTCCGTTTATCGAATATACCGGTGTTTAGTATAGCTAGGAAACTCTTTACTGAACAGTAACGGAAGAGCTAAGCACAAAAATTGAGAGTAACAGTGCGGTGGTTACCTTGCGTCAGCGCGCGGTCTGTCAGTGGTCCCGCAGTAGATTAAAAAATGACAAATTTAAAAATAAAACAGCTATAAAATCGACAGGTGACGCTATGTACCCCAACTTCCAGCCGTTAATCTCACTTGGGACGCAGAAGAGGTTTTTAAACGATAAAACTAAAACTGTAACGAGAATGTCTAAAATTATAGAATGAAGGAGATCTCGCGAGAGTGGGCAAATGTGGTTCTCGTCTGTTCATTTTTTTAAACCTCTTTGCTGGTTGTTGTTAATTTCTGTTCCACTGGAAGAATAATATATAAGCAGAACATATAAGGTCGAGTCGCGAGGATTTCAATAAAAATGTTTGGTTAACAACATTTTTCAAACTTTTAAATCATATTTATGACAGCAACTTACATTTCAGCTTGATTCTCACTGAGCACTCAACAAAAAGACTCATTTCTATGTTTGTGATAAAAATATATGTGAAATATTTTTTTTAGTAAAATAAAGAAAAATATTTTTTTTTCTTCAAAATATTACATAGCTTATAACGTTTGACAGGGGTTTAAATGACCACCTTTCAAAATAAAAGACCCCGTTACACAAGATCAACTCCACGCAGAAGGTGCAGTAGTAAGTAAGAAACATGCTAGCTGTTTTAGCCAATTTATGCCTTTTTTAAAAAGTTTTTTTTAGGCTGATTTGGAGTTGGGCTAATATTTACATGCCAGCTGTTTTGGCTAACCTATGTTTTTATTTTTTTTTTTAGGCTAAATTGGCATTTAGCCAATATTTTTAGCTGGCTATCATCTTCAGCTATCAGCACTAACATCTTCAGCGGGTAAATTCAGCTTAACAGCATTCACACTTGCATTATGTAATGCTATATATCTAGTTCATGATTACGTTAAAAAGTTACAGTCTTAAAGTTTTAAAAATATAGTTTTATAGTGTTCAATAAATGTTTATCCTGTTCAGCAGCGATCTAAAGTGTGTTTTGGATTTTGGTTCCTTGTGTGATTGAGTTTGACCTCCTACATTTGGAGGATTTCTGCAGCTGTTTTCTTCACATTATTGACAGTAAAGAGATGTTAGCAGTAAAAAGACGTTCAGTTTGTTATTTCACACATTCTGTTCCCACAGGTCTAACAAATGCTGCACCGAGTTGCTAAATGTTGTTAAAGTGAAGAATTCCAGGCCGAATGGATATTTCATCTACAGCTCTTCTTCCTCTCCGTGTTCTGTAACTGAACATCTTCCTGTCCTTAATGAAAGTTTCGAGGTCAAAGTTTTTTATAGGAGCTACACAAATGATATAATAGAGAGACAAATATAAAAGCGAGTCGTCATTAAATCTAATGTGGTGCTTGCTGTCTGCTCAGACTACAGAAGATCATTAACGACAGTTCTACTCATTGAAAGTGACAGGCTTCCTGTACTAATCATCTGATCTATCTTGAGATTCATTCACAAAAGCTTATAATGAATCAACAGTTAGTCTTTGCAGTGAAGAGGAGAAACTCAGCAGCTTTGTTGAACCAGATTCAACATTCAAACGAATCAATATTCATCTTTTTTTGTTCAATTTCATTTTTATTCTTCATTTTAAATGATTGAAATTAACTTCTGTGAGAGTCCATTTTATTCATGGCTTTAAATTTGCTGATTATTATTCTGTTTTATCAAAGGAAGAAGTCTGATTAACACCAGAAAAGTTGTTTCCGTTCTATTATTTTCAATATTTTATTGAATATGAATCTAAATTTCCCATCATTGTTTTATGGACCTAAAACACCAAATGTCTGTTGTGAAAAAAAATATGATGAGGTCTTAATAACGTGCAGTAAATTCTCACTTGAAGATAAATTATATTTAATTTTGGAAACGGAGGGTTCAGATCTACATGAAAAATGGTTTTTAAGATATTTAGGTTGTGAGATTTTGGTTAAAAACTTCAGGCCTAACACAAAAAATATGAAAACCAAATTTATTAGTACAACTAAAGCTGTAAATAAAAATAAGATGAACTGTTTTTGGGAGTAAAATCCCACTTTTAGGAGAAAAGTTTAACATTTCAGAACAAATCCTAAAATGTATTTATTATTTTGTCTCTATTTTTCTCAAAGTGGATAATTTTTTATTTGTTTTATCAAAAAGGAAACAGTAAATAATATAAGTTAAAGTCCCCCATATGACAGTTTTTTTTTAATTAAAAAAAACTCTTTCCCAGTAGTGTTTTAATGGTGATTATGAAGATTTTAACCCAAATCACACAAGCTAAATGTCTTAAAAAGCTATTTTTCATGTTGATCTGAAGCTTCAGTTTCCAAAATCTCCTCTGAGGGGGCGTGGCTTTTGGAGTTGAGCTCCGCCTGTCTATGTGAGAAAACAAGCATAAATCTTCACTGCTGCTACATAAAAACGTCCATAAATAGGGTAATGTCCAGCCGTATGGTTCTGATGAAGATCTCCAGAAACAGGATTGTCATCGGAGGAGGACTTTAAACCAAAGGAACATCTGCTTGTATCTCGACTCTCTTCATCCCTGCTTATTATTTCTTATCAACGAATCCGTCTGAATGCGGCTGAGCAAGGAAACTGCTTTCAACCCTAACCTTGTTTTCATCTTCTCCAGTTATTCTTCCGGAGGTGTGGGACCACGACGAGTTGAGTTAGTGGACAAAAGCTCTTTCAAACAGAGGAACCGTGAATACTCCCCAAAAATACCGAACGCACGTGTGAAACAGCAGAAACTCAACACATGCTGCTCTGAAACACGACTTCAGCTGCTCTTTGTAGATCCACCATCACTTTCCAGATTTTATCAGGTGTTCATCTCACACAGAAGGGCTGTTGTGTTGTTGTTCTTAGCAACAAGACTGGCAACGTCATCACACAAAACCAGAGACGCTTTGTAGTCGGTCTGTGAGCAAATCCAACATGTTTACACCACTATCTGTGTTTTAGGACAATTATAAGTGTTGTTTGGTATACATTCTTCAAGCCTAACACACAAAAAAAGACGATGTTTTACTTTAAACCAAATGTATGAGTACAACTATAGCAGTGAGTGAAAAAAAAATGTATTTTCCGGAGTATAAGTCGCACTTTTAGAAGAAAAGTTTACCGTTTCAGAACAAATCCACCAAGCCCAGCGTAGCTAAAAAAATAAATAAAAACAACAATACTAATCTTCTGATCTGTACTAAATAATATCAAAGAGGAAAACAATCAGATTTTAGGCTAATTTGAAGTTTAGCTAGTATTTAAGCAACAAGCTAGCTTTTTTTTGGCTCATTTGTTATCTACTGAGGTTTTTTATGCTAATTTGGAGTTTAGCTTCTATTTTAGCAACAGGCTAAACATTTTTGACTAATTTAGTTTACTGAGGACTTCAAGCTAGCTTTTTTGGAGTGTAGCTCGTGTTTAAGCAACACACTCAATATTTTTGAAAATTAGCATGTATTAGCAATTTTACTATTCTTTTGAGAAATTTAGGTAAACTTCAGCGCTCCAAGTTTTTTAACAAAATTTCCAGTCTTTCGTCAAATTTAACATTTTGTAAATAGCTTTCACATTTTCAGCAAATCCCTTCAGCCATTAAAGTAAAATGCGACGCCATTTTCAGCAAAAAGCTTCAGCATCTTCAGCGACTACTTTCAGAAAAAAAGCCTTTACACTAGTATTATAGCGGATAATGCAATTTTTCTAGTTCATATATATTTATGTTAAAAAAGTTACATTTTTAAAGTTTTAACAATATCATTTTTTTTATGTGTTCAACAAATGTCTATCCTGTTTGGCCCTCGACCTACTCTGTGTTTTTGGATTTTGGCCCTTTGTGTGGTTGAGTTTGACCCCCATCTTCTAAACAGTGTTAATACATCATGTCCTCACTGACTTTCAGTATTTCCTTTCATTTTGGTGTTTTGTCATCACATTTCTTTAACTCGGGGATGTCAAACTCAATCACATGGAGCCAAAATCCCAAAATCCGGGGGCCGGATTCGGCCCCCGAGCTTCAACTTTGACACGTGTGCTTTAACTTGTAGGCAATTATAATTAGTTCTGTCAACCACTCTTTTTAACTGTGAAAACACACAGTGTCTACATGATTATTGGATGTTTTATTCTGTCACCTGGAAGTTAAGAACATGGAATTACAATGGACTGAGGTTTATGTAAAAAAACAAACTGTTGTTAGTCGTGTTACCTATCACAGTTGTTTTAGTTAAAGAGGTCACTGATAAACATAAAAAACAAAAAATGCAGAACAAAAGAAAAGAATTAATGAACAAAACTTTTTAAACATGATTTTAGAGCGTTACAGTTGAACAACTGAAGAAAGGAAAGTGGACAGAAGATCAAAGTTGTTTTTTTTGCATATTTTTTTTTTTACTTCTCTGAAAATAACTCCAGCAATGCTTCTATATTTACAAGTTTGTTATGTCTTTGCAGTCTTTGGAGGTGCAGCTCAGCATTGCTATCAGTGTGTTGGCAGCATCCAGCAGGTTTACACATCCTGGTCTTGGTTTCTCTCCTGCATCCGTCGCTCCACCAGCCGGTTGATGTGCTGGAGGTCCTTCAACGCGTTGGGCTGATCTTCCAGCTCCTCGTGGAGACAGCGAGCGATTTCCAGCTTCCTGTAGTCCTCGGGCTGAACCAGACATCGGATCACGTGAAGGGCTCGGTCCTTCAGGCTGTCCACTGTCAAAGCGTTTGGGAAAAGAAAGAAAAACTTGGTGAACATTGGAATAAAAATGTTAACATGACAACCAGAAAACTGACATTAAACGAGGAAATAAAACACCAAAACATAAAAAGACTCCATTGAATCCAATTAAGATCACAAATCGGATTGAAATTCACAAATATTGGCTGAAATTTACTAATCGTGGCAGCACTACTCGCCATGTGGGATAGAGCTGCCCCGACTAGTCGACTAATCGACGACTAATCGACTATTAAAATAGTCGACAAATAATTTAATAGTCGATTAGTCGTTACTTTATATTGTCAGAGTGTAGTAAAGTTGAAAGTTATAATGACATTCTGCTAGATTTATGGAGTATTTTGGCATTTATTAAGATTTTTTAGGCTATTCTAGAGTTTCGCTAATATTTCAGCTACATGCTAGCTGTTTTGGCTAACTCAGGCTTTTTGTCTTTTTTAGTCAAATTTGGCATTTAACTTATATTTTATCAGCTATCAGCTTCAGTGTTTTTAGCCATCAATTTCAGCATCTTCAGCGACCAAATTCAGTTTACAGCATTAACACTATAATTATTACAGGTAATGCTTGTGTGAATATATCGAGTTTTTAGTTAGTTTAAAGATAACGAAGGTTAAGATGTGTGTTTTACATCTATTTTATGAATGACCCGATTAGTCGACTAATCGGAAAAAATAATCAGTGATTAGTCGACTACTAAAATAATCGTTTGTGGCAGCTCTAATATGTCGACTAACTCTCTAACTTTTACTCACCAAAAAACAGAAAACACTCGTGACTGATGAGTGTTAATTTGTGACCCTTCAAAATAAAAGTCTATCTCAATATACATCGTTATTGCTCGGTCTTATCAGTAATCACAAACAATGATATGAATCTGTTAAAATGAATCACTACACCTAAAATACAAATGAATCCTTAGTTGCTCTCTAAAATGACATTTATGCACAAATGCATCAATGAAAAACGATGTAAGAAGACGGATCATCTTTACCTGGCAGAGTGATGTTAACAGATACATCTCCGTTCTCTGCTGGTTGAGGAAGAAAGAACTCTTTTCCGTTCACCTTTAACGGCTCGTCTGTGGCGGCGTCTCTGAACAACCAGGGATGACCTGGAGGGGAAGAGGGGCGGGTTTCCATTTAGGAGGTACAATGATCACCTTTAGATTCTATCTTCCTACTGGTGCAACAAATCACACCATTTATTTGTTATTTTAATACAGTAATATGATTTTTGTTTATATTTTGAAGCCCAATGAGGCAAATTCATTTGTGATTTTGGGCTATATAAATAAAATTGAATTGAATTGTAGCAGTCTGTACAATCAAAACCATGTGGTACAGGATAAGATAAGATGGTCCTTTATAAGATAGGATGCAGAAGACCCAAAGTTCAGGAAATGCTACTATAAGATCTCATGTCTGAAATGCAAACAGTGGAACACACTTTCCAAATAAGAAGTAACTATTCACTGTAGTTACAGTTTTGGTTAAAATACATGCGAGCAATACAGCACTGTGCATTTTGGGTGCAGGTATTACATGAGGTCATCTTGATTTTCCATCAGCCTTTGTGCTCGGTTGAGCGTAAATATGTAAGAATAACATTCTTACAATTTTTCTCTTTCAGAAAATTTGAAAAATCTTTTTTAGATAACATCTTGGGACATTAATAATAAATAAAATAATCTGGAGGGCTGGATAGAGAAATTCTTGATTTTGACACGTGTCTTTTTGTTTTATTTTGTTCTGATTAGTCTGACATATTTGCGTTTTTTCTGGAATGTCTCAGGTATTGTACTAAATATTGTACTGACATTACTTTTGAATAAAAACATTTTTTAAATCATAAATCTGAAATGTTTTGTCAAATCTTGTTTTACATACCCATCCTGTACTTTAGTGTACTAATTTCTACCACTGACACTTTATTTCATTTCTATTTTCATTCCTTGTTTAAATTTTGCATTCATTTACAATATCATTTTGTTCTGTAACCTGCATTTATAAAATAAAGTGTTTTGTAGAAGAGGATCCCGCTCACCTACGTAGGTGGTCATCCGTCGCCCGGATCCCGGCTTCAGGTCTTCGTAAGCCTGCGGGACTCCGCTGTAATCGATCCATAGTGGCCTGACGACGTACGGCGTGCGGTTACAGAACACGGCGCTGACGGGGACGCGGCTGTTCAGGGAGCGAATGAGGGGAAGAGGCTGCTCCCCTTCCTGAGGCATCGGCGCTTGCTAGCACAACAGCGGGCCGCCCGAGAAAGAGACGCGCATTAACGGGTCGGGGAGAAGCTCGCTCGCTCCTTCAGTCGTCGTCGGTGGAAGGAACGTATCCAGAAATATCATCCGTGAAAGAATTAACAACGTAAACACACTTTTAAAAGGTTCGTGAAGTAAAACAAGACGACAACTCCACAACTCGGGCGCTGGTTTGTGTTTACATTTATCTTCCGGTAGCAGGAGGACACGCCTCTGTTCTGTGTTTCTATTGGTCCAAACAAATGTGACGACATGCTGGCTCGCATGCGCACAACGTAGAAGCAGCCAGATGAAAACAGGGCAACAATCAAATACAAATGATACGTTATTTTATGAATATTTTGCTTTTTGATTGTTTTGTGCAAGAAAAGGTTGATTCTGAAACAATATTTACTTAATTTATTGATAATTATAGCTAAATTTTATAAATCTAAATATGCTAACAAAAAACAGTGTTTTGTGTTTTTCACAAATTGTTTTATATATTAAAATGATTGCATCCTGCACCAATAAAAAAGATCTTTGGACAGTTGAAGCCTGAGCTTGTTTGTTATCTTTATTTTATTTCTTTATTTTTATTACTTTGATTACTTTTATTTTATTACTCGATTAACATTTATTTTTTATTATTTATTTATTTTTATTTTCTTTTATTATCCCCTGGCAAGTTCAAATTAATTATCCTGTAAGGTCTCCGTATTGACTCATTACTTGGAATGTTTTTAATAATTCTTTGTATTAGCAACATTTTGACAAAAAAACAAACAAACAAAAAAAAACAAACAGTGGCTATTTTTAAACTTTATTTAACAAAATGCAAGTTTACAACATGATAAACTTTTAAAACATTTTTTAAACAACTACACACTACAGAATAAAATGTGGCTTGAAATTATAGAACAGAGTTGTTGTTTTTTTAACATTATTATAATCAAACAGAGGGGCAATTGCAACATTAAACAGCAAAACAGAATCAATAACAAATAACAAAAAACAATAGTAATAAAATAGATCAGAGCAAAGTGGGGAAAACCATAAAAAATCACATCACTATAGATCCATAAGAGTTTTTCATTTATCATCTGTTGTTTTTCTTTTTGGTTTCTTAAGGAGCTTCAATGATTCCAAATATAACTTGAATTCCTTTATAAATATTCAAAATT
>NC_050516.1:32853922-32854158 GCF_002922805.2 Oryzias melastigma
GGGGGGGTCTTGATATATTTATATTAATGCATGTTGTTTAGCAAAATAAATGATTATTTTCAAGCAGATTTCTTCTCATTTATTTTCTAACATGATCCCAATTCTGATGATGCTTAAAGAAAAGGTTGAAAGTTGTTTCTCAGCCAGTTATTCAATTCAATTGAATTTTATTTACATAGCCCAAAACCACAAAGGAATTTGCTTCATTGGGCTTCAAAATATGAACAATAGTTAAA
>NC_050516.1:32854568-32867814 GCF_002922805.2 Oryzias melastigma
TGATGGCTGAAGGTTCTACCTCCAACTGTACTTTTAGAAATTCTAGGAACTACAAGCAGTCCAGCATTTTGTGAACGAAGTGTTCTGTTATGTAACTCTTAACAAAATATTTGTGTTTGGGGACAAAAGTAAAACAAAAAATGTTATGTGGTTTCAATTTTCTTTTTCACAGAACATACATATGTTATCATTTATAATAAGCCGTAATATTAAAAGTTCTTTAGACAGATAAATATCATTTAGTATCTTAAAATTAGTTTCTTTCATTTTAGGACAAATTTGGGATTTTAAGTAAAAATTCTTCATTTATTTACATTATCTTGATCATACTTAAGAACTTTTTACAACATGAGAAACAATGAATGTACAATGAAGAAACAATATTAAACAGCCAGGGAGTAGATTCAACAAGTATTTACAGAATATTACAAATTTCAATAGTTTTGTGAGCCTTTGTGTTGATGGAATGTGATACTGATTTTACAAAAAATGTACATCTTTAATGAAATGTGGGAAGAATGCTGTTTTATTATTACATTTATGAATTTTGCCAGTAAGGAAGTCCCTCCTCCTAGAGTGGACGTCACCAAGAATAAATCAACTTAAAATTTAAATAACTTTCAATATTTTACTCTCTATAAAAGTATATTTGTCAAAATTAAACAAGTTATAAATGAGCACAAGATAACATCGGGCCATTAGTAACAATAAAATAAAATGACCTGGAGGGCCGGATCCGGCCCCCGGGCCTTGACTTTGGCAAGTGTCTTACCCTGTCAGAATCTCATCTGCTAAGAAGGTCCAAATAAAAACAGATCCTGTCATCAGAGATTTACTGTTGTCTTGATTTCATTATTTAGAACAGGCTTCTCGGAGCTTTCTGTTCCGTCAGTGGAGTTGATCAAAAGAGCTCCGCCCACTTTCCCCCCGTCTCCAAAAAGCTGAAGGCAGAAGAGGGAGAGCAGAACCAGGAGCCGCAGAATCCTCTGGAACCTGGAGAAATTTAAGACGGTGAGTCATGTCTGCTGAACTCCAATTATCTTCTTAATGAGCTTTCTGAACCATAACATCTCATATTATCGGCTCTGCTTTGCTCTCTCTCTCTAGACACAAGTTTTAAACTCCTTTTTGGAAATGCGCGCACCGAACGGCAGCGCGTCCGTGGACGCGGAGGATGTCCCCAGAGACGAGAGTCTGGCCAAGGTGGAGATCGCGCTCCTGAGCGTCATCTTCGTGAGCGCCTCGCTCCTCAACGCCGCCCTGCTGCTGGTCCTCTGGAGACAGCGCAAGCAGATGTCCCGGATGCGCATCTTCGTCTTCCACCTGTGCCTGGCGGACCTGGTGGTCGCGTTTTTCCAGGTGTGCCCGCAGCTCATCTGGGACATCACGGACAGATTCGTGGGGCCGGATGTAGTGTGCCGCCTCGTGAAGTACCTCCAAGTTCTCGGCATGTTTTCCTCGACCTACATGATCGTAGTGATGACAGTTGACCGGTACCAGGCCGTCTGCAACCCCATGGTGAAATTTCAGCGCGCGCGCACCCGGATCAACGTCCCCGTGTGCGCCGCGTGGGCTCTCTCCGTGGTGGGCAGCCTGCCGCAGGTGTTCATCTTCTCTCAAGTGGAGGTTGCGCCCGGAGTGTTTGACTGCTGGGCGGACTTCATCCAGCCGTGGGGGCTGCAGACTTACGTCACCTGGACCACCCTGGTCATTTTCATCCTACCTGTGACCACGGTTGTTATTTGCCAAGTGCGCATCTGCAGAGCGATCCAAATCAACCTTCACCAAAAAACGCTCAAGCAGGGGAGTAAAGGAGTCTGGCTACCGTCCAGAGCGAGCGGGGCGGCCAGCATGTCCAAAGCCAGGGTGAAGACGCTGAAGATCACGGTGGTCATCGTGCTGGCTTACATCATCTGCTGGGCTCCCTTCTTCACTGTCCAGCTCTGGTCCGCGTGGGATACGCACGCTCCAAAAGAAAGTGAGTCTTCACAAATTCATGTCCATTAAAATTTGACTAACAACAATGCCAAAATCGCACTTTACGCGCATTTTACGCACACTTTACGCACGACCAAAACGTAAACTGTCAGCCCGTAAACATACACATTCCTGGTATTAAACTAGATTCTGCACTTTTCTTATTCCAGCTGCGACCTTCACCATCCTGATGTTGCTAGCCAGCCTGAACAGCTGCGCGAACCCCTGCATCTACCTTCTGCTCAGCGGACAGTTCCCCAAGAAGCTTCTGACGCTGCTGTGTCGACGCCACTCCAGCGGCAGGACCCCGGGACACGAGGACCCCACGGTGGTCAGCTCCCTGTACATGAGCTTCAAAAACATCTCCGAGTCCAAGTGAGGAGACGGAGAAAAGCACGGAGCTTTACGCGCCACATTCTGCGTTAAATAGGATGAATCCATCAAACATGTGAAGTGAGTCGCACTTCATGGACCACAGAATGTGATGAGGGAGCAATAAACTAAAGAGCCGGTGCCGACACGCGTGATTGTTGACTGAATAAAAACAAGTGTTTAAATATGACTTCAAATGAAAAAATACATTTTTATACATTACTATTTATTTTCCTTTGTATGTATATGGATTAATACTACAGAACAGACATGAAATAAAGTATTTTTGATACATTTTCGTCTGGTTGAATCTGATAATAAAGTCAATTTGTGGTTAAAACACATGATTTAAAACATGGTTTATGGTTTCTACAGAATGTGATCCAGATTCAGAGAAGCTCTTTGAGAGAGAAGAATCTTTGAGCTGAACGCACAAAACATCTTTTAAGCTTTTATTTTGCGGGAACAATGTTTTTTTTCTTATGCAAAGCAAAAACATTTCCAGATCGGACATATTTTTAACCATCCCGAAGGAAGACAGTTCATTTTAAATAGTGTCATTAATATCTGGTGGTTTGTTTACATGACCGCCATGGAAAACCCACAGAGGAATAAAACTTTTTGCTCTTTGCTGGTGTTGCTGTGGCAGCAGCAGAAGGCATAACTTCTTAGAAACGTGAACTCACTAAATACCTTCGTGAGAAAACCTTTGACTCCATAGAAACCATCAGTCATTAGACTTTATTGTATGATTTTATGATTCACCTTTACAGATGCTGCAGAAATGTAACCGTGCAGCTCCTGGAGGGAGCCAAACAAGCCCCAGAAGAGCAGCTAGACAAACTTTTAGAGACATTTCTGCACCAACTGTCAGAGTAAAACATCACCTTTCTGTGAAATATTTGAAGTTAAAGGTGTCAAAAACCCTGTTTTTGGCCTGGGATCCCATATCAATATTAAGTTTTACACATATTCTTGTTATTTTTTTAAGAAAATCATATTTTTTTTATAACTTTGAACACATTAATTACACTCTTCACATTATTAATGTGATAAATGACTAAAAAATGACGTTTCTGGCTGTAAATGTCTGTTTTTTGGTGTGTAACCTTCATAGGTGACTCAAGGCCCGTTTCCAATAACTCCCGTGTTCTAAAGTGTTACCTCATAAAGCATAGACAGTAAAAGATGGACCGCTCAACCCCTCCCCTCTGGTGTTCCAAACAGGAAGTACCTGCTGGTTTCAGGAAGACTAAAATCCCAAAGACTTCCTTTGAGAAATAGACTGTTATTGCTCTGATGCATTATTCTTAGCACGTTCTTTTGAATCCTAATTTCTTTTAACAATAACATGCTACATGGGTTAATTGCTTACTCCAAATCACAGGTGTCAAAGATGAGGCTCGGGGGCCAGATCCGGCCCTCCGGCTAACTCTATCCAGCCCTCCAGATCATTTTATTTCATTGTTATTAATGACCCGATGTTATCTTGAGGTAATTTCTAACTTGTTTAAATTTGAAAAAATAAGGTTTAAGTTGATTTATTCTGGAATAATATTCCTGCCTTTTTATTATTCATAATTATGTTAAAAAGTTACAATTTGTAAGTTTGAAAAATTGGCATTTTGATAGCTTTTTGGATTATTTTGGCATTTATACTAAGATTTCTTAGACTATTTTGGAGTTAGGCTAAAATTTACACTCAAGCTGTTTTGGCTAGTTTAAGCTAATTTCAGTTTTTTAGGATATTTTGAAGTTTAGCTAATATTTCAGCTACACGTTAGCTGTTTTGGCTAACCTAAGTTTTTTTTTAGGCTAATTTAGCATTTAGCTAATGTTTTAGCTGGCTATCATCTTCAGTGTTTTCAGCTATTAATTTCAGCATCTTCATCTTCATTATCGCCGGTGATGCTATATACCTAGTTCATACTTCTGATAAAAAGGTAAAAATTTTAAAATGCAGTTTTAGAGTGTTCGATAAATGTCTGTCCTGTTCGACCTGCGACCTGAGGTGTGTTTTGGATTTTGGCCCCTTGTGCGATTGAGTTTGACTCCTCTGATCTAAATTGTCTCTAGGTGTGAGTGTGGGATTGAGGCCCTACAACAGACCGGTGACCTGTCCAGGTGTACCCTGCCTTCACCCATCAGTAACCGGGTTAGGCTCCGGCACCCCCGTGACCCCAAAATGGACAAGCGGCTAAGAGGATGAATGAATGAATTTATTGTATCAGGAAATGCCAGTGATTTAGCGAGGGCTGGATGTAAGACATTTCCTATAGGTTGCTATGTCCAGTTCATTTATAAATGTTCTATGGTCAGAGGGCTAACAGACGATTAGTAAATCCTTGAACAATCATGTTAGCACAGCTGAAAACACTTAGGCTTGTTAGAGAAGCTATAAAACTGACCTTCCTTTGAGTAGGTTGAGTATCGCATTTGTGGGGTCGAACAAATGCTCAAAATGAAAAAGAAAACTTTCATGTGAAACCAACAGTTCATAGTTGTTCTGATTGAAAATTGATATACATTTTAAAACTGAACATTTCAGAGTTTTTTATTTAAAAACTGTGACTTTTGATCTTAATTTAGTGCAAATTGCACCAATAAGTTAAAGTCTGTCAAGAAAAAAAACAGGAAAAATGCAAAGTTAGAGAAATGCTGCATTTATGAGGCGTTGGAATGATAGAAAAATCAATGTCCGACTCAGAAAACACACATGAATGTCAGAAAAACAGCAAATCTTCCAACAACACATGAATGCAGAATAACTTCCTGTACTAAACGAATGTCAATCGTGGTGAACGTGGCCTTGGCTAAAAGCAGATGGAAGAGTGGTTGCAGCGAACTAAGAGAAGAGCTGAAAATGGCCTTCACTCTGTCTGATGTTCCATTGATCTAAGAACTCAGTCGGGTCAGGGCAAAATACTCTGTTCGTTATTTTAGCATCAATTAACAAAAACCTTTTTCTGTTTTCATTTGGCCAATTACACCATACACACAAACCAGAGCAAGCCCCTCCCACATCTGGGCTCTTCTTGTTTGGCTCCATAGGAACCGCCCTGCCGTTAGCTGGAAGAGTAATCCAAATAACCAATAAATGTCCTGCTGCAACACCTTCAGTTAGAACACAGAGTTTATTTTCCTTTCATGAAAGTAAGGTTCTTTAGAAAGCAGCTGCTGTGATAAACAGTGAGACGTAGCTTTAATAGAGATGATAATATTGAGTCCTTGCATTTAAAAACTCTGTTGTGGATAATGGTGGACACGTTTTCCATCCCACATGCGGTGAATTCAATTCAACTCTTGCTGCCGAGTCGGCATACAAATGCTACCGGGACACGTGTTGTCTGCACAATCACTAATGTGGGACAATCACAGCATATGCAGACAGACAGCTGCACGCGGGTGTAATAAAGGGACATGTTGATCTGTCTGCAGGACACTCCACGCCTGCAGAACAAAAGGTTTTCTACCTGTTTCTACCTCTTCTCACTCGTGTTTTTAGGATTCTTCAAAGTGATGTTTTATCACCTCCAGATGCTGTTTTTGAAACACCTAAAAACTCATGAAATCCAGCAGTGCCTGAGCTTCAAACCTGGATGTTTATTTTTACTCTGTGAAACACAAATGACACGGAAAAATAAGCAGAAGGCTTTCACTGGAGCCAGGCAACTGGTTTCACCAGAGAAGCATCCGTTTTATTGGTTTATAGGTGAGTGAAAGTCAGCTGTAATATAAAGCGCACTGCAGTGGCGTCAACACGACCACTGGGACATCTGGAATCCTTTGAAAGCAAAAAAAATGATCAGAAAATGAAATAAAAAAGGAATTACAAAAATATTTCAAGGGCCTACACCACGCAAAATCATTTTTTTTACTTTCAGGTGTATTATAATGTTAATTCCTCTCAAAATCCATTCATGCATCTCTAACTGATCATTCCTCTAAAACTCAGCTCTCTGAGCACCAGCCCCTCCTAATCTCAGAGAACAACTGGGTCCCCACACTCATAGTATATGAACATTTACATGTATAGATGTGGAGGAACAGCCCCTTCCAGGAAGAGTGCTCTGCCAGAAAAGATCAAAGCCCAATCATATCTGCAATTTCAGCTTACAATATCTACTTCACCTCTCCTCTGTTCTCCATTATTTGTTAAATTACGTTCTCCATGCTTCTGTGTGATGTAGTGTGATTCATATGTTGTTCCTCTTTCTTACTCCCCTCTGGGGGAGCAGTTATTTCAGATTCCTGGTGGATCATCTGTGCTCCTGTTCTTGGCCGTGGACCACGCCTCTGGCTCGTGTTGGCCGCAGACCACGCCTCTGGCTTGTCTTGGCTGTGGACCACGCCTCTGGCTCGTCTTGGCCGCAGACCACCCCTCTGGCTTGTCTTGGTTGTGGACCACGGCTCTGGCTTGTCTTGGCCGTGGACCATGCCTCTGGGTTGTCTTGGCCGTGGACCACGCCTCTGGCTCGTCTTGGCCACAGACCACGCCTTTAGCTCGTCTTGGCCATGGACCAATTTTAGCTTTGAGTGAAACACATTTAGATGTCACTATGGATAATTCTCTCTTAAATATAGATGGTTATAGTTTATATAGACATGACAGAAATGCAAATGGGGGTGGAGTAGCTTTTTATGTTCAACATCAGATACCTCTAAAAGTTAGAACTGATCTGGGTTGTTTAGGAATAGAAGTGTTATGGCTGGAAATACAATTATTGCATATAAAACCAATTCTCGTTGGTTGCTGTTATAGGCCTCCAAATGCATCAATATTCTGTTTAGATCAGATCTCTTATATGTTAGATAAAGTCTGTGATTTAAATAAAGAAATTTATTTCCTAGGTGATTTGAATATCGACTGGAATTTAAAAAGCTGCTCTCTTAAAAATAAATTAGAATCCATTACAAATATTTGTAATTTGCAACAAGTGGTATCAACGCCAACAAGAATTTTTTATAAAGCAGATGGAACAAAAACATCTACCTGTATTGATTTACTTTTTACAAGTGCAGCTGTTCTTTGTTCAAAAGCTAGTTCAATTTGTGTTGGGTTCAGTGATCATAATTTAATTGTAATAAATAGGAAGACCAAAGTTCCCAAATCTGGACAAAACTTCATAATCAAACGAACATTTAAAAATTTCAATGAAAATAGTTACGTGGAAGATGTGATGAGTGTTGATTGGTCACAAGTATTTTTAGAAGAGGATCCAGATAAAGCCTTAGAAGTGTTCAACAATTTAATCATACCAATTATGAATAAACATGCTCCAGTGAGGAAAATGAGTGTGAGAAGCAGTGCTTCTCCTTGGTTAGATAAAGAGCTTAAAGAACATATGAAGCAAAGAGACAAACTGAAGTCTGAAGCAATAACGTCTGATAATAAAGAAGTATGGAATAAGTACAAAAAATTAAGGAATATTGTGACCAAACTAAACCGATCTAAAAGAAAAGCATATTATGGACAGAAATTTATGAACGTGAAAACAGATAATAACAAAATGTGGAATATATTAAATGAACTAGTAGGACGAAAAGCTAAGTCCACTCCAACTTTTCTGGAAGCAAATGGATCATTTTTGACAAAACCTAGAGATATATCAAACTATTTAGGTGACTATTTTAAAAGGAAAATTCACACTTTACAAGAAAATATTATTTCCAAACATACAACTCAATCATCCTGTCAAATAATTCAAGATAAAATTATAGGTAAAAAGTTGTGTACATTTAAATTTGGAAAAGTAAGTTTAACTGCTGTTGAGGACATCTTAAAATCAATTAAAATAAAACCAGCAGGCACAGATGAAATGGATGCATACTTGTTGAAATTAGTATTTAATGTGATCGCTTTACCCATACGATATCTAATTAATTTGAGTTTAGAAAAATGTATCTGTCCTGTTGCCTGGAAAACAGCCAAAATAGTGCCTTTGTTAAAAAACAGCAAAGAACCTTTCTCTGGTAAAAATAGTCAACCTATTAGTATTTTGCCAATTCTTAGCAAAATAACGGAAAAAATAGTTTATGATCAAATTAATTTTTATTTAAATGAAAATGAGTTGAATTCCATCTATCAACATGCTTATAAGAAAGGACATTCCCCTACAACAGCTTTAGCACAAATAACAGACGACTGGTTACATGAAATAGAAGAAAAAAGAATGGTTGGGACTGTATTCTTAGATTTAAGTGCAGCTTTTGATTTACTGGATCATGAGTTACTGATAAATAAACTGAATAGTTATGGATTTGAAACTTCTGCCACTGAATGGATTAAAAGTTATCTTGATAATAGATCATTCACTGTTCTGTTTAATGGCAGTTATTCAGAGAAGCAAAAGCTATGTTGTGGGGTACCACAGGGCAGCTGCTTGGGTCCACTTTTATTTTCAATTTTTATGAATGATTTACCTTTTGTTTTGAAACATGCCACTATTGCACTTTATGCTGATGATTCTACAATCTATATGTCTGGCACCAATGCACATCATCTGAGTCAAGATCTCAATGATGAGTTGAGAGCAGTTGAGAATTGGTTTAATGTAAATAGGTTGGTCATTAATGCAGAAAAAACTAAATGTATGATGTTGGGATCAAGCTATTTATTGAAAGATTCACCTGTTCTTAATCTGTCTGTGAGTGGGAGCCCAATTGAACAAGTATCTGAAGCTAAACTTCTTGGGGTTGTTGTGGACAGCAAAATGACATGGAATAATCAAATTAAGCAAATATTGGGTAAAATGGGAAGAAGTATGGCTATGGTCAGACAGTGTCAAAAATATATGCCTGGTAATATCAAGAAGATGATAGTTGAGTCCTTAGTCCTTTCACACCTTGACTACTGTGCCACTATCTGGTCGAATACAACAGAATCAAATCTAAATAAATTACAAATAGCTCAAAACAAAGCCGCCCGACTTGCTTTAAACTGTCCTTTTACAACAAGTATCACTACAATGCATCATCAGTTGGGCTGGCTAAGTGTGAGAGGCAGAATTAAGTACCTTTTAATTAATTTAATTCACAATATTATTATCAATAAAAGACCTGAGATTTTATATAGTAATTTATGTTTCTTTAGTGATGTACATCAACATTCTACACGACAATCAAGTGAGAGTCGATTTCTTTTACCTTCATGTCGGTCTGGTTATGGTCAGGGAAGGGTTCAGTATCGAGCAATGGTGGCGTGGAATTCATTACCACAATACTTAGTTAAACAAATCAATACAAATAATTTTTCTAAAAGACTAAGACTTTTCATTTTCACCCAACAACGATAAAAAGGCTGCACTGGACTAAAACTGGATGTGTTGTTGGTTTTAAAGTGTTGTTCTAGGCTGAAGTCAGGTCTTGAATTCAGAGTTTCCAACCTGGATTGAACCAAGATAATTGTGGAGTTTTTGTGTTTTGATTTGTTTTGTTTGTTATTGTATTTGTCGTATTATTTCTATTTATTTTTTTTGTGGTGTGTACATGTACAAGTCTATCTGTTTGTTTATGTATCGCATTTGTGGTTTTAAGAAAGTGGGACCCCAGGAAGAATAGCTGCTGGCATGTCCATTAGCTAATGGGGATCCTTAATAAACAAACAAACAAACCTCGCCTCTGGCTCGTCTTGGCTGCGGACCACGCCTCTGGCTTATCTTGGCCGTGGACCATGCCTCTGGCTTGTCTTGGCCGTGGACCACGCCTCTGGCTCGTCTTGGTTGTGGACCACGCCTCTGGCTTGTGTTGGCCGTGGACCACGCCTCTGGCTTGTCTTTGCCGTGGACCACGCCTCTGGCTTGTCTTGGCCGTGGACCACGCCTCTGGCTTGTCTTGGTTGTGGACCACGCCTCTGGCTTGTCTTGGCCATGGACCTTGCTTCTGGCTCGTCTTGGTTGTGGACCACGGCTCTGGCTTGTCTTGGCCGTGGACCACGCCTCTCGCTTGTCTTGGCCGTGGACCAGGCCTCTGGCTCGTCTTGGCTGTGGACCACCCCGTTGGCATGTCTTGGCCGTGGACCACGCCTCTGGCTCATCTTGGCTGCGGACCACGCCTCTGGCTTGTCTTGGCTGTGGACCACGCCTCTGGCTCATCTTGGCCGTGGACCACGCCTCTGGCTCATCTTGGCTGCGGACCACGCCTCTGGCTTGTCTTGGCTGTGGACCACGCCTCTGGCTTGTCTTGGCCGTGGACCATGCCTTTGGCAGACATTCTTGCATATTTAATTAAAGTAAATGTGCTGCAGGATCTTATCTGATAAAGGGTGTATTTTATTTTGAAAGGAACTTGTATTTGTTGATATCAAATAAAAAAAAACAATTACAGAAAAAAATACCAATGTAATAATTCAATATTTAAAAATTATGTTTATAAATGAATGGTTTAGTGGCCATAGAAACATAAATGTGTATTTTTCCAAACAGTGAGGTTAAACCAACGCTCAACTTTGTCGAGCTTTTCTAAAAAAATTATTAGCCGCAAATTCATGAATGTGAAAATGTGATGATGATATACTTCCCACAAGCACTCACTTAAAAGAAAACAACATATGAAATGAAGGAGCATTTGATCATTTATTATAATCTCTCTTTGCTTTCAGTACATCTGAATACCGACTCCTTGATGCAAACGGTTCTGAAAATAATTCGCTAACTGTCCTATTAACAGCTAAAGAAACAGGAGCAGCAGTTTACACGAGAAGTCTAAAAACAAAATTAAAAACCTAAAAATGATAAACATTTTCATCACCTTGGTGTCTCCAATCGTTCGTTCTGGTCAGTGGATCACAGATGGTTTATTAAAAAGACATGGATCAGCATTCTTATCGTGTCACGCGTCATGAACAAACTCAAAGGAAACGGCTAAACGCTCCTCCTGCTTTCTGTCTTAATTAGCTTTGGCCTTAGAAAAGAGGCACTGAGACATGGAGCATTTCGACTTGTGCGACCAGAGATAATGCTCGACTCCTGAAGCGAGTCATCAAGCTGAACAATGAGCCTCTGATGAATATAAAACTGATTATGTGAGAAATATTACACATTATTCTTATTGTCACTTCTGATTTCTGTTTATTACATCCAAAATTTATAACTTAGAGTTTTATCCACACATCCTATTGATTCATACAAAAATACAACTTTCTTTTTGCTCCACAGGTGGAAATAACCCCTCACTTTGATCGTCTTCAACAGTTTTTTACAGCAGCTATGATAACAGCTACAACAAGCTCACGAGGATCCAAAGCGGGCAGAATTTACAGCACGTTGAGCGGTTAAGGTGGCGGACAGAACCTCAGTGCTGCATGCAGTCAGAATCTGTAAGTACGTCGACGCGTGGAGAGCCAACAGGTCGACAGAACTCGGAGGATGGGTGGAGTTTGGAGAGCCGCATGCAGGGGTGGTAGCAACACGTTTCGTCTCTCACTTCTTCTCTAGCGGGTAAAAACCAGCGTCTCCTCCTGTCCTTCCAGAGCAGCGGTGATGAGGTCGCGTCTGCTCCCGCGACCTTTCCACGGCGACACGCGTCAACGATCGGCGCGTCCTCGACGGGCACGGACGTCGGCCGTCACAGGCAGAAGAGGCGGGAGCCCCCCCTGCCCTCCTCCCCCTCCCCCGGCGGGATGCGAGGCAGCATGGCCGAGCGGGTCAGACCCCAGAACCGAGGAGGGGACAAGTCCTTCTTGGTGGCCGTGAACTTCCAGCCCATGTGGGAGCCGCACGTTCGGCACTGGGCGATCGTCCAGGCGTACCTGAGGGCCAAACAGGTGGTTTAGAAATCAAACTTTAACCCTTTAACACCAGTCTTTACGTCCTTTTATTTACTGTAACTTTTCAAACATTAACACGATAATTCTAGTGGATCGTGAAGGAGAAAAACGGCTCGACGAGAATCCAGAATCTGGTTGAAAAGTTACAGTATGTTATAGATTTGAGTTTAGCGTCACCGGTGACGCCTCAGGTGTTAAAAGGTTAACAAATACAATAAAATTTAAAAATAACCCTTTGATATGAACTGCTTACTTCCCATAAACGACTAAAGAATTATGACAGTCAGGAGTGCTAAAATGTAATGTTTGGTGCAGTGTGATACACGTGTTGTTCCTTTTTCCACTCGGGAGGGAATTCAGATTCCTGGTGAATCGCCAATGCTCCTCGTCTTGGTCGTGACTATTTCTTGTATTTTAGTGTGATCTAAAACCCTACAGACAAACACGAGTCTGTGTTTTACCTTTTTGTGTAACAGGTGTTTTGTTTAGTTTATTTAATTCCACCAAATTTGATGTAAATAGTTTTTTTTATGAACAGTTCTACGTGGGTGTTTGTCTGTCGGTGCTGCACATGCTAACTCAGACTGCTGCGGGCTGTGGCTGAGGTAAGACGTGCTCCTCCTTGTGTCCGTTCTTTGTAATTATATATAAGCTTAAACTGTTTTTGAATTTGTTTCATCAGAATTTAACAAAAGTTGGAATGGTACTGCATTAATTTTCCTTGGTTTGTAATGTGTTATTTTTGTTATTAGCTGCTTTAAACGAGCCGACGCGCCATTTTTCGTCTATTTTGAGTTGACTTCTCTTTTTTTTTCGTGCAAATTTCAGTCGTTAGGGGGAAGCACTGAAGAAAATCCTGGACAACAGAGTAACATTTGTTTTCTGTCAACCAGATTAAAAGAAATGAAATCAACATCGGAGCCTGATCTTTATTCACCTGACCTGAACACAACGCAGACCAACACAGTTGAACCAGTTACATGTGCAACACAAAAACTACTTCAGAGTTTCATGAGAAACTGTTTTCTTCTGTAAAAGTTGCTGTGATCCAGAAAGGAGTTAAATCCGGTTGGAGTCGCTTTAGTTTAATAAAAGCTAAGGACAATAAAAAAATCCTAAAACAAAATGTAT
>NC_050516.1:32867932-32882312 GCF_002922805.2 Oryzias melastigma
TTTAAAAACAAATAAAAGAATCTTAAAGTTAGTTTAGAATAAAAGTATATTTTAAAAGTATAAAAAAAAAAACAACATTTTTTTATAACAAGAAGTTGTCTGAAATTGTGGCACTGAAAAGATTTTTGTGTGCAAAAGTGTTACCGAAGCATTTACAGTGAAGGAAATAAACTGGGTTACCCTGGAAACCAGCTGTGCAAAGTGGATGGGCGTCCAACCAGGTTGAGGTTGTTGGCTTTGTAGACGGTCAGAGTTTCATGGACGTAACCGTGCGGGTTGACATACGCAGCCATGGGGCCGTAAAGAGACAAGCTGGAAGAAAACAGAAGATCTGAAACGTTTCTGTTTTATACAAGAATGAACAGAACCAGATAATATTCATTAAATTCAAAAGGAAGTTTCTTAAAGCTCTGAAGACAATGAATTGTAAGTTTAGCAATTTAAAGTCATTTCCTCTTTGTGGAATCAGTGAAGTTTATTCTATTTAATTCTGTTTATGCTGCAGTTCAGCTTCTGCTTCATGAAACAATTTACCTCCCAGTGAAATCCAGGCCGTCAGTTTCAGAGAACTGTGTGTGTAACCACTTCAGTCTGTTCTAATTCTTACATTCAAAACATTTAAAACATGAACAAAAACTTGTTTTTTTTCACTTAATTAATCACTTTGGAGAATTTTTTCAACGATACGACTTGGACTGTGAAATGTTGCATTTGTTTATCCCTGTTTGATAAGCCCAAAAGGATCACAGGATAAATTCATTTTCCCTAAATGTTTCCTCAGCAGGCTCCGCCTCCACCACTACTCAACTGCAGGCTCCGCCTCTACTACAATTTCATAGCTGGGTCTGCCTCCGCACTAGTCTGTTGCAGGCTCCGCCTCCATCACTACTCTATAGCAGGCTCCGCCTCTATTACAATTTCATAGAAGGCTCCACATCCATCATTAGTCTGTCGCAGGCTCCGCCTCCATTATTAATTTCTCGCAAGCTCCGCCTCCATCATTAGCTTGATGCAGGCTCTGCCTCTATTATAAGCTTGTCGCAGGGTCCGCCTCCATCATTAGTCTGTCGCAGGCTCCGCCTCCATTATTAGCTTGATGCAGGCTCCGCCTCCACACTAGTCTATCCCGGGATCCGCCTTCATCACTTCTCTTTTGCAGGCTCCGCCTCCATCACTACTCTATAGCTGGCTCCAACTCCATTGCTAGTTCATTGCAGGCTCCGCCTCCATTATTAGTCTGTTGCAGGGTCCACCTCCACACTAGTCTATCCAGGTATCTGCCTCTATCACTACACTTTAGCAGGCTCCGCCTCCACCACTAATCTTTAAAGGGGCCCTACCATGAAAATTCTACTTTTTAAGGTTTTAAATCCATTTTATTGTTCATTCCTCTCTATAAAGAACCTCAAAGCAGCATTTTGATCCGTTCATGCATTTAAGAGTAATCCTCTAAAAACCTGCTCTGTCTACAGCTGCCCCGCCCCTCCCCACGAAAACGAGCGGTTGGAAACGTGCTGACGTAAGCATGATGCCAACTGCTCCCCCCAGGAGGAGTCTGCTCTGATAGCTCCGCCCCCAGACTAACACAACACTCAATTTATCCACAGAGCTAATGATGATCAGCTTTCATTTTAGATGCAGAATACCGTATATCTTCCAGTTATAAACTCAGAACTAACCGTCTTCGGTACACTGGACTCAAAAATCTGTCCAAAGGTTTTAGGACGACTTTGTTAAACTATCACTTGATGTTTTTTGGGGCAATAGAGTCAGTTTCACATTTGTTTTGTCATCGTTTTATATAAAGGATTTGTTAGTACAACACTAAACCTTTATAAGGAAAAACAGCGCCGTTAGGACTACAAAAGTTTTGAGTTTTCCTCCCTTCAGAATTCTTCCTTGAATAACCCGTTCCCTAAAAACAGAGTTGCGTCTGAAGCTGTAATTGTAGCGAACTGCAGGTTAATGCATTTCCAGTGACACGTGAAACACAAAGCATACAGAGCCCAGCAGAGCTTTCTCCACATCTCACAATAATCACTCCGGTTATTAGCATGAAAAAATCCTGCAGCTCTAATAAACGTCAGGCGGCCTGCACAGCTTCATGAGTGTTCAGAAACATTAACCATGACACATGACAGACAGGGACACAATTAGATTATATAACGGCGCGGTGGAGGAGCGAGCAGCTCTGCTTCACCTGAGATAAAGTTTGCTCTTTTAAAAGAACCATTAGAGCAAAGAAACTTGTTCTTTATGTAACACAGGAGGTGTTTAAGTTCAGGTGTTTATGTACTTTTGAGCATTTCTAGGAGTGATTTAATATATTTTTTTTAGCCATAACAACAACAGAGACTAGTAAATTTGATTAAAAATGTAAATGAAACTGAAAACTCAAACAGAAATCAGAATGGAAGCAGTGCTCACCTGAAGATCTCGTTTTTGGTGGTGATTTCCGTGTCCTGACACTGCTTACAGCACAGTGACGTGCACTAAAGGAAGACACAACGAGGCGTTAACACGACCCGTTTGAGTCTGAATGAAAACCCCATAATAATGATCCCTTCTGTTGCCATGACGGCGGCTGAAGCGGGACGAGAGTCGCCGTGTGCATTAGGAGGTATTATTATCCTGAAGCAGATAAAAGGCGGACACATCTAAGAAAGGCTGCACACGTCCGCACACGGCGCCAGCTTTTCCTGCCGCCAACAGATTTCTCCTCAACACCAAGTTGGTCTCGTTTTCTTTACCGTTCACTAAATGTTGATACCATCGAAAATAAAATAAAAAACTGTTTTCCTGAGAGAATTAAAGATCCACTCTGGTGGAAATGCTGGTTTTAACTTGTTCTTGTGACATTTTTCAGATAACGGAAGACATAAAGAAAATTAAACTATAAATTTCATTTATCAGGGGCGGAGCTACAAAAGCCACGCCCCCTCAGAGGAGAAACAGAGGCTTCAGATCAATATTAAAAATTACTTTTTAAGACATTTAGGTTGTGGGATTTTGGTTAAAAACATCTTAATCATAATTAAACACTATTGGGAATGTTTTTTTTTATTTAAAAAAATTGTCATAGTGCGCCATATTTAACCCGTCAGATCTCAAGTGGGCCGGACCAATAACATAAAAGCAAATTAATCTATGGTTAACTACTTATCTGTGGCCTTGTTTTTGTTTTGCCCATTTTTCCTGGAAAGTTCGGCACTCCACGATAATCTTTCTTCTTTTTGACGACATTTTGGTTATCGTGTTATCACGACTGATTATTTTTATAGCAACTAAACAGCGGTGAGGCCAGCGGGGAACCAAACTGCACCTTACCCAGATGTGTGCAGTTCATTTCCGGGTCTGTTATGCAGAATTACTTTTCCTTTGCTCCACCTAGTGGCAGAATTGCACATTGCAGCCATTTCTTTAAATGACCATAACTCACCACAGGAATGGGCTACAAACTTGATTTTTTTTGTAAACACCCTCATATTTTTTCTCTTCAGAACTGGGCTGAATGAACCCATTTGGCGGGCCGTAATATGTTTGACTCCATCTCTTTTGAACAGAAAGCTCTGTTCAAAAGAGATGGAATTGTTCCACACCAACAGTCCCACCCACAACTCAGGGGTGAATTTCTAATAAACTCCTGCCGCTCTGCAGGAACTATGTCCTAGAAAATGACACAGGTTTTTGGTTTTGGTTAAATATGTCATCATCATAAATATAAGATCACTGGGAACATTTTTAAATAAATAATGATTAGAGTGGGACTGTAAAGAACTGCTAGTTTGGCCCGTCTTGTTGTTTATGACTCTTTATGACATAAAATGCTCGGTGAGCTGGAAACCGTCCACTAAAACCATCCTGTCTGTCCTAAATTCTCATTTTCTGTCTTTCCGCTTCAGACAGATGCAGTTCTGGAGCTTTAATTGGTGTCAGAAGGTCGGCGTCTAATCCCTCCGGCAGGCGTGGAGAGTGTCTTTGTATGTCTTAGTGCATTTAAGAGACAAGCAGCAGCTTTGGAAAGGCAACACTTGCTGCCGGAGTTCGATTCCACGCTGGGCAAATACAGCAATAATCCTCAAAATCCCTGACAGCAAACACGCTTGTGTCAAATTCTCCTGCATTTATTGTGTATTTGTTGATCCTTCCTCCTTTACGGATGAGCAAAGACTTCATGAATAAAGAAGCAGAGTAACAACATGTACAGTTAAAGTTCACAAGATGACTTAATTAGTTGCATCTCATGTTTTTACCTCATTGTTTTGTTAGTTTTTTCTCTACCTTCTGAGGATTAAAGCACAGGAACATGAAGGCAGAAGGGGGCGGGGTTTAGGATACATGGTTTCTGTAAATGGAACATTTTGATTTATTCATGTTTTTCAGAAGCATTTCTACATAGATGGGATTATTCCAGTTTTACTTTCTGTGTTCAAAAATAACTTTGAATTTCAGTGAAAGGGGTGTGGCCTTCTAGAACCTCCCAACGAAGGTCGTCTGGTTCCAAAATGGTGAAGTTTGTTGGATCGACTTCATTTCGTTCGAACCGGAGTTCAAGTATTTCGTATCGATGATGTCAAAGTCTCGCTTTGTCCATCTCTATACAATACTATATACTTATCAATGTGAACGACCCCAAAAATAATGACATCAAAACTGTTAAAAAAAAAAGAATTTGGCCAGAAACTCTCAAAAAAATAGTTCAAATTCCATGAGTCAGAGTAGTGCTGGGCGACATGGCGATAGAAAAGTGTCTAACCTCATTTTATCAATTATTACACCAACTACTGCGCTTTCTGCTGTGCAAATGTGACAAACATGAAACAACACGGCAACCAGGCCCGCGCCGACCGCTACACACCCGGTCCATGATGTCCAGCTCACAGCGGAGTCTCTGGATGGCGCTGCCGATCTGCAGCAGCTGCAGCCGCAGAGCGTCGTCTATTGGCAGACAGGCGGCGACCCGATAGGAAAAGTCTGACGGACGGAACGGAAGCAGAGGAGGAGAGTGAGAACACAGCGTGTGCGTGTGCATGTGCGTGTGCATGTGCGTGTGCACAGCAGTTCATCTGCAGGAAGTACAAACGCCTCCCAGAGGCTGACCTATTGCGTTGGAAGGGAGCGAGTCGTCCTTCAGGTTCTCGTCCCACTCGTGGAGCTGCTTCTTCACTCTCCTCATGAGCGATTCCTGGGGGGGTGGGGGGGTCATTGATGGCTAAATGTTGGAGAAATCCCAAACTCTGCATCAGGAGCGCCATACTCACAGAGTCGTAGAGGGTGTAGACCCAGGGCGGCCACTGGGTCAGACTGGCACAGTAGAACTTCCTCTGTGAAAATCAGACTCTGGTATCAATTCAGTTTAAGGATGTTTACATAGAACAGCTGCTGTAAACTCACATCTGATCACGTATGTCAGGAGTGTCAAAATCAATCCCACATGGAGCCAAAACCCAAAACACACCTAAGGTAACGGGCCGAACAGGATAAACATTTACTAAACACTCAAAAACTACATTTTTAAAACTAACTTTTTAACATAATTATGAACTAGATTTATAGCATTACCTGTGATAATATTAGTGTGAATGCTGTAAGCTGAATTTGGACACTGAAGATGCTGAAATTAATAGCTGAAAACACTGAAGCTGATAGCCAGATAAAATACTAGCTAAATGCCAAATTAGCCTAAAAAAAAAACTTAGATTAGCGAAAAAAGCTAGCATGTGGCTGAAAAATGTCTAAACTTCAAAATAGCTTAAAAAAACTGAAAAAAAGCTAATATTAGCCAAAACAGCTAGCATGTAGCTGAAATGTTAGTTCAACTCCAAAACAGCTTATAAACTAAAAAAAGGCCTTAATTAGCCAAAACAGCTACGATGTGGCTAAAACAGATAGCTAAACGTTTAAATAGCCCAAAAACTGAAAAAAGCCTAAATTAACCAAAACGGCAAGCATGTAGCTGAAAACATTGCTAAACTTCAGAATGGTGTAAAAAAATTGAAAAAACCCTAAATTAGCCAAAACAGCTAGAATGTAGCTGAACTATTAGCTAAACTCTAAAACAGCTTAAAAACAACAAAAGGCTAATTTAGCTAAATCAGCTAGCATGTAGCTGAAAAATGGCTAAACTTCAAAATAACCTAAAAAACTGAAAAAAGCCAATATTAGCCTAAACAGCCAGTATGTAGCTGAAATATTAATTAAAACAGCCTAGAAAATCTTAGTAAATGCTAAAATAGTCCAAAGAGCTAGCAGAATGCTAATTTAAAACCAACGTTTAAAACTGTAACTTTTTAACATAATTATGAATAACAAAAAGGCAGGAATATTATTCCAGAATAAATCAACTTAAACCTTAAATAACGTTCAATATTTTACTCTCCATAAAAATATATTAGCTCAAAATTATACAAGTTAGAAATGAGCACAAGATAACATCGGGTCATTAATAACAATAATATAGAATGATCTGGAGGGCCGGATAGAATTACTCGGAGGGCCGGATCCGGCCCCCGGGCCGTGACTTATATATGAAGAACAGCTGCTTACAGAGAGCTGCTGAAGCCGTTTTCCTGACCTGTCCGTAGGTTTTCCACCAGCACTGCGTCTGCTTGCAGCTTTGAGACGGCGGTTTGGAGGAGGCGTGCACGTGGAGCCGGGACAGGGGGGAGAGCTGCACGGCGGAGAGGGGGTCTGGAAGGATTCGCTCGGGGAGGATCTGCACTTTGGCTTGTCTGATGCTGAGAACAAAAAACATCAAAGTGTGCAGCATCAGAGCGTGACAGAGGTTACCGCAGCGTTTCCTCTGAAGATCCAGAACATCGATGAATGTTAAACGTCGTTTCTGTGTTTTTAAAATGTTCTTGCAGCATTTTTCTGATGATGGGGGACATCGAGAACATTGAGCTAAAAAGAGTATTTCTTTATTAAAATCATTGTGAATCATGATCATCGCTAATGCTAGCTTAAGGTGGTGAGAGGCTGTAAGCTAGCAGGAGAGAGCGTAAACGGTGGGATCATGGGTAATGAGGGCAGGCTTACAACTCAGAGGTGAATTCTAATCAATTCCAGCTGCTCTGCAGAAACTTCCTCCAAGAAAACAAATCAGTTTTCGATTTGTGCTGAAACAGCATAAATATAATTAAATAAAACTCTGGGAACACTTTTAAAACGGATAAAAGCTGATTAAACTTTAATGTGAGTAAAATGAACAGCTGAAGATAGGAGCAGTAATTAGGTTAAACTTGAGGTTTTTATAGCTGCTTCCTGTATTCTGATTGATAATTCCAACCAGAAAATGCTTTAAATATAACAAACAGTATTCTAATTTATTAAATATACATGAGAGAACAGATTTAATTGAATAATTATTTAAATCATGTATCTGCTTGCCATAAAAGAACACAGTTTTCACAGCAATTTGCAGACGTTACATAGTGTAGTCAGAGATTGAAGTGAAGCCGGAGCTTAATGAGCTGAAATCTCAGCGGTTTCCTGCAGCAGAGGATGCAGGGAAGTTTGATCCGGCGCCGCTCTGACGCAAGAACAACGCTTCCTGATTCATCTTCACTTCATTAGAAGGAGTTTGATTAAAATAAACTCTTTAAAAACCGTCTGTAGGACAAACAGCCACTATATATATCTATAGAATCAGCAGCAACATTAAGGTCAGCAGGGATTCAGTTCTGGGATTAACAGACACTGAACTGTAAATACATGGAAATAAAGAGAAAACTACCATTTTTACTAAAATCATGATCATAAGTGACATATGTACCACAGATCATCTCACATCACCTCAGATATTCTTTATTTTTGGGAAACTGAAATCATAACAGCTGTACTCAGTTGAGCCCATAAATAGAAAGGTTATAAACTTAAAAAAAGGTATAAAACAGATTACAGAACCAGAAAAACTACAACTAAATTCAGCCTGACAGAAGCAGGTTTTTGGATGTGTTGATCTGCAACGACACTTTTACTAAAAACTAGAGCTGGGATCGATTAAAAAAAATTAACTAATTAATCACAAACTAGGAAAAAATGAATCGCGATTATTTTATTTTTAAGTTACAGTAGTTATTATCAGTACTTATTATCTGTGAATAAATCCCAAAATTAAATTTACACACAAAACTTTACATTTAGAATGTTTATTTTAAAAGATTTATCATGGTCCGGGTGAATACTCGATTCTGAATGGCTGCTAAAGGTGGATTATAAAGTGATAAACTACACCTAAAAAAGAAGTTCCGGTCACACAGCTCAAACGTTCTGTATCACTGCGCATGTATCATGACGATCAGCATTTAGAATCTTATTTTTGTAAGGTAAAGGAGTTCATATTGACAAATTAGTCAACCCCCCATAATGGTTTATTTTCGGTATGTTTTTTTTTCAATTAGTTATTAGCTACTCTTATTGCTGCCACAACGATTAATTTAATAATCGACTAATCATCGATTATTTTTTCCGATTAGTCAACTAATCGGGTCATTCATAAAGTGGATGTAAAACACATCTTAACCATCATTAATTTTAAACTAATTAAAAACTATGTATATTCACACTAGCATTACCTGTGATCATGCTAGTGTGAATGCTGCAAGCTACATTTGGCTGCTGAAGATGCTGAAATTGATAGATGAAAACAGTGAAGCTAGCAGCCAGCTAAAATATTAGCTACACTCCAAAATAGCCTAAAAAAACTGAAAAAAATCCTAAATTAGCCAAAACAGCTAGCATGTATCTGAAATTTTAGCTAAACTCCAAAGTAGCAAAAAACAAACATAGTAAATGCCAAAATAGTTGAAAAAGCTAGCATAATGCAACTTTACTACAATCTGAATCCATATAATATAAAGTAACGACTAATCAACTATTAAATTAGTCGTCGACTAATTTAATAGTTGATTAGACGACTAATCGACTATTAAATTAGTCGACTAATCATGGCAGCTCTATTTATTCATAAGACATCGCTCAGAGTCCTGAACGGTGTATTCTTCTGTCTCACCACAAGAGGGAGTTCTCGTTTTTGAGCAGGTCAGAAGAACAGATTAAACGGAGACAAAAGCCGATTGTGTGTTTGTATTCCAGCTGCTCACTAAAGTCTTAACTTCAGGAAAAGAAAAAAATCCTACTAAATGTGAAACACTTTGTCGCTGCAGTTTCACTTCTCTGAAAAAGCAGTCTCTGTCACTTGAAAATGTTTAGAAGTTTGCATTGAACAGGATGAAAGAAGCGACTATAACAGCTGTAAAAAGGCGGATCTTAAAGGTGATTCCTCCCAGCTTCCTCTGACTGGATTATTCTGGAGGCTGAATCCAGAAGATGCATCGCGTACTCTGTCAGGTGGTTTATAGAAGGTTCTGGACTCTGAAGAGTGTCAACAATGTGAGCATTGTTGACACTCTTCAGAGTACAGAAGAACAAACGAATAAATAAACGTGAATTCAGACAGAAAACCTTTTATGAACCAATATTAGACCAGATCCTGCGCAGCTTTAAGACTTCTATGTTCTGTTAAACGTTTCATTTGTCCTGAATGGTTGAAGGAGTTAGTCTGCCCTCTAGTGGTCAACTATAGGCTAAAACTATAATTAGTGGGTGAAACTTAAATATATTTTAATAACTAAATACTATAGCTGTAAATAAAGCCAATGACCTTTAATATCATCAAAAATAACTAAAATGATGACCTCATTTTATACGAACATGTAAACCTGCGACTGTCCGTCCCTTTAAAGTCACACTCCAATGTTTTGATCGATTCTTAAAGTATTCTCAGAGGTCTTTAATCATAATCATGACCTTTTTAGACACGTTGTTGTTTTAAAGATCTAGATCATAGTTTCTGCAGAACATTAGGAGTTTTTTAGAAATTCACCTCTGAGTTGTGGGCGGGACTGTTGGCATGGAGTAAGCCTGCTCTGATTTCCCATCAACCCTTCGTTTACACTTTTCTCTCGTTAGCTTACACCCTCTCACAACCTCAAACCTAATATTAGAGGCAACGAAAACCCAGTTCTGATCCAGATTCCAGCTCAGGAAAACAAAGACGTTCATGGATCTGTTGGTCTGTGAGCGGAAGCATCAGAATGGAGCAGAACAAACTACAAGTTTAAACTACAAGTTTTGTCAAATTAAATTTTATCTCCTGTGATTCACCACAATGTGATGAAATAAATAGTCAGAAAATCTGTTTTAATCTTTATTTTCTTTGTCCTCCATCATGAGAAAAACGCCCCAAAAACATGAGAAAAACACGGTTTTCTCCAGAGCTGTCTGTCTGGTCGACCTTTGACTGATTACTTACCCGTCCGCTTGAGTTCGTATTTCGTGGACTTTAAATCTTTGCCGCCCCACAGCCTTCACTTTGACGGTTTCGATGCCGTACTCCTGCTCCTCGCGGTATGCGTAGATCTCAGCCGTCGTTCCGAACTCTGGTTCTGGTTCACCGGCTTCACTGTAGACGGATATCAAGGAAAACCATCAGAAATCACAGAAATATACGTCTGATTGGGACGGTAACCTCCAGGTTATGGACAATCATGGAGACGACGGATGTCTGTTTAGTGATGACAAAGAGACGATCATTTGTTTGGCATTTAAACGTCGTGAAGAAACTTCTGGTGAGAAATCTGCACGACATGTTGGGATAGATCCTGAACGAGTCAGAGAACAGCACAAGCAGACGGGAATATTGGGAAGACGGCAGGAAAAAGCAGACCATTTCCTGGTGGGAAAAGGGAGGAGACTATTTCTTGGTGTAGAAAGGGAGACGACAATTTCCATCTGAAAAAAAGGAGGAAGACTATTTCTTGGTGGAGAAAGGGGGCAGACTATTTTGTGGCAAATAAAAGGAGCAAACTACGTCCTGGTGGAGGAAGGGGAAGACTACTTTAAACACGTTCCAGACCTTTGTGGAAACTTTATAAGATTAGATGAAAGTGTTATAGCTGCAAAGGGTGGGCCAACGTCAAACCAAACCCAGATTATTCATGGGATTAGTGCGTTAGCGCATGTTCTTTCATGGATGTTGAGCACAACAAACCTACGATTTCCTTTTGTACAAGTTCTGTCAACATTGGAGATCAGCTACATCAACACACCTGTGTGCCAGCACAGCAAAGGTGCGGTCTCTCTGGATGACGCTGCGCATCATGCTGACCTCCTGAGGCCTGAACAGCTGCAGAGGCAGCGTCTGGCCGGGCACCAGCATGACAGCTGTGTGTGGAAGCACAGGGATGGTCTGGCAGCTGTCGTCATCGTGGACCGTCCGCCCATGAAACTCCTCCATGTCTGAGCCCAGGTACTGTCGGGGAGGACAAACAGGTGAAAACTGGAGGCACACAGTCACGTGATGAGGAAACGGGCCGGCTGCTTCTTACTGCGTGAGACGTGGGGAGGCTGGGGTCAAAGGTGATGGCGCTGGGCTTGTCTGCCTCGTCACTGTCTCGGTCCTCAGTCTCCATGTCATCTTCCTCCTCCTCGCCATTATCTGTCGGGGAACAGAGACTTCATGAGCTAAGACGAACCCTCCAGCTCCATTATCTACCAGCAGCATCAGCTGGAGGGAAGCGGCTGCAAACGTCACTCAGGTTTGATTAGATAAAAAAGAAAGCGAAAGCACCAGAATAATAAAGTCCTTGACTCAATAAAAACACAAAAAACACCGGAACTTGTTTGGTTTAAAGATGCGCAACTGAGATTTTAGTCATTGTTTATTTTTCATCATTCTTTACGTCCGTCCAACTGTTACCTGGTAAAAGCTGTAGCTGGTTCCCCATATTTTCGTTAATGTTGTCTTCACCTCCGCCCCTCTCGTCCGCCATATTCTTATGTTTACAACAGCTCTTCTTCTACCGACGCATGTGTCAAAACGAGGCTGAAGCGCCCCCTGGTGGTCTGAGGGGGAACTTCATCCACCACACACCGTGAGGGGGCGTTAAAACATTTAAAGATTTTAACATTAAATATCATTTGGACTGTAGTTTAACCGAATATTTTAAAGTAATCAAAGCCATTTCTCCCAAAAGTTTAAAATTATTATAAATTATTATAAATATATTATTATTAAATATAAAATTATTATAAATTATTTAACAATCTTACCACAACTTCCAAAATGATACATTAGTAATTTTTATATTACAGACTACACGTGTAATAACTCAATTTTAAGAGCAACCCTGTCAAAACACACATTTCAATTATCAGAATGTTTTTTGTTTGTTTGTTTTTTCGTTTTCCTTATCTTCCAGAAGAAATCCATTTTAAACATTCAACATATATCAATGTGAAGAAAAAATAAAGTTAAGATTTAATATACAAGATTATTATTCTCTCTTATGTCAAAATTATAGCTCAAACTAGTGCTGCCACAAAAGATTATTTTAATAGTCGACTAATCAATTATTTTTTTCTGATAAGTCGACTAATCGGGTCATCCTCAAACTGTATGTAAAGCACTCATCTTAACCATCAATTGCTGTAAACTGACTAAAACTAGATATATAGCATAGCCTGCGATAATGCTAGTGTGAATGCTGTAAGCTGAATTTGGCCGCTGAAGATGCTGAAATTGATAGCTACCAACATTGAAGATGAAAGCTGAAATGGCTGAAGTTGATGAAAAAATTAATAAATGTCAATACTCCAAAAAGCTAGAATAATTTCATTATAACTTTCAACTTTACTAAACTCTGACTCCATATAATATAAAGTAACGACTAATTGAGTATTAAATTAGTCGTCCAGTATTTTAATAGTTTATTAGTCAACTAATCGTGGCAGCCGCAGCTCAAAGATGCATCTTCTGTGACTGTAACTCGGTTAATATTTTCTGGAAGGATTTAAACAAAAACTCTTTTTGCTATATTACTATTGTATTTGGTTGTCTTAATAAAGACAAAATACAGTTTTTGTCAAACAACTATTAGGGAAATTTTTCATTCAAAAATGTTTATATTTTTTAATATGTCAGTCCCATCAGGTTATTCAATCTAGCAACTTTTTATAATTTTGGGTTGTTTTAATTCATTACAATTGTTATTTTATAATTGTTTTTTTTTCTCTTTTTGGCTGCTCAGACTTAGCTCTCAGTGTATATTGTAGTGATGTGAGGTTCTGTATCGAGTCTCCGAGGCGTGTGTCGAGTAGTGTAGGAGGAGCTTCCGTGAAGCATGTATCGAGGCTTGCTTCATCTAGGGGAGGAGCTGAGAACGATGACGTCTGAAGCTTCGCTGCCCGGCTGTACCACGTGACTAATTCCTGAGGTGGTTCAGGTTGTGTCGCCAGTCTCGACAGCGGCACGAATCCTTCAGGCTCCATTCAGTAAGACACATGAGATTTGGGGGAAACTGTTGTTTAAATAATACTAATAAAAAACATTGTTTCATAAACAATAATCACTCGTCATATCTCGGTGTTACAAAAGTGCGATCATTATCCACAGTGGTCCTTAATTCATTGCTGGAGTTACATTCTTAAAAAAAATGGATGGGCAATATCTGTGAAAGATTCCTCTTTATATTACTTTAGAATACCGGTAATTATAGACGTCTTATGGGTGTAAACCCCCACTTTAATTTCGTGATGAGACGTTCTGTATTGAAGCTTCACGGCAGGTGCAGAGGAGGGAGGAGGAGTTTCTCGGTACGCAGAGGCTCCTCGCCAGTTTTGACGCCGTCATGGATCCTGCAGGCTCCGTTCATAATGCGGGTGTTTGATGGAGAGTTACGATTGGTGAGTTTAGAGATAGTTCGGACTGAGGTAGAGATAGTTTGGAGAAATCTGGAAATTTAGAGGAATAATAATAAAATGACTAATGAAACAAATATTCTGTCCCTTCAAACACTGATCTGATTTGAATGTTAATAGGATCATTGTCCAAAGTCTTCATCCTGTGACATTGCTTTTTCATGTATATATATTTAAGGAAAAACATGTTTATTTAATTTTTTTTAATTGAAGCACCTGTTTCACACTTTAGAAGATATAGTTATAGTTTTTCTTTGAGGTTTTGAAAAAATAATCTTATTTACATTTATTTTTATCAATTCATAAACAAATACACACAGTGAAAGTTTACAGCAATGGACATGTTTTGTGAACTACTTTATTTCACTAACATGTTTGTACATGGGTTTTTCTTTTTCAAAATGCCACAGATCAAATTTTGCTGTTATTTTTTGTGTCCACTAGATGTCCTACTAGAGCAAATGAAGCTCATGAAGCATTGCTCTTTAGTAAACCAATTTAGACAAAAGCTTCGGTGCTTCAAGAAAGCTTCATTTGCACATCACTAGTATATTGCTTTTAAGATTGTACAACACCCTTTGTCCTGTAGATTTTTAATGTCAGATTTGCAAAAAAAAAA